>NW_026859524.1:0-263384 GCF_026571515.1 Ruditapes philippinarum
TGAGAGTTATTGCCCTTGACTTACTAAAATTTTGTAATTTTCAACTTGTGTCGCATGTAACTCAAAAAGAATTTGACCTAGAGTCATGAAACTTTACAGGAATGTTGATCAGTATGTGTAGTTGTGCACCTGGGTATTTTCGTCTGGATATTTTTAGTAGTTTTAGAGTTATTGCCCTTGACTTAGTAAAATTTTGTCATTTTCAACTTGTGTCGCATGTAACTCAAAAAGTATTTGACCTAGAGTCATGAAACTTTACAGGAATGTTGATCAGTATGTGTAGTTGTGCACCTGGGTATTTTCGTCTGGATATAGGTCCTCTACCAAAATTGTTCAAATTTTAGCCCTGGGGTCAAAATTGGCCCCACTCCAGGGGGTCATAGATTTTCCTTATATGTATATAGTGAAAACTTAAAAATTCTTCTTGTTTGAAGGTACAAGGCTTCAAGTTCAAAGAATATTACAGTTTATGCCATGATTAATATATAAATAAAGCCTTATGTCTTCAGTTGTTGTGTTAATAATAACCAGTACTTGGCGGGGGATATAAATTCAACGAATTTGCTTGTTCTACATAGTCTCATAGGAATACACTTGCAACATAAATATGTTTAATAAAGCCTTTCCAAAATATTAGAAAATATTTTCAGTTTATAAAGTGGACAATGAATGGTGGGCCATATGAATGATCTAGTGTCATCTTGGCCATATGGTTTATTATGAAAGGAAAAAACAATCAATGCTGTAAAGTATATAGCTACATGGGCAAGTTAAAGTTGAGCTTTCTAACACTAAAAAACAGTTGTTTCTGGTGAGCGACTAAGGGCCATCATGGCCCTCTTGTTATAATTCCTTACCCATAAGTTATTTTTCCTCGTTGTTAAAACTATTTGCATGTAACTTTTACTGTCTATAGTTACATTTTGTCATATATTTCAAACCAAACTGTCAAACTGTTACAAAATTTTGTATTATTCAATTTTTGCTGTTGTTAATCATACTTCCCTTGCAGTGAAAGACCATGCTATAAGAAAAAGTTAAATACAAATAGCTGGTCTGTATGTTAAATGTGCCATGTAATGCTGAATTTGGTTTACAATTTTTATCTTCAGAAATTGATGGAAGCTAATTATTACAGTGCTGTGAATGCCACTAAAGCTTCAATTGACTCAATGGTTGGGCAGCAAGCTGGTAGAGTGGTGTTCCTCTCATCCCAGGCTGGACATATTGGATTGTTTGGTTTCTCTGCATACTCCGCATCAAAATTAGCTCTAAGAGGACTTGCCCAAGCCTTACAGAGGGAAGTAAGATATTGTGTTTGTTTTCATGAATAAAAAATATTTTGTGTGATGAATATAAAAGAATGACATCTGAATTTGATTTGTAGGAAGTTATTTATATGAATGTTTATTTTTAGCTTGACTATTTGAAGAAAGGGAGAGTTATTTTGTTCACCCAGGTGATGATACTTTGGTTAAAGTTTTGTGTGCAAAGTTGGTATCTCAAAAACTACTATAGGGAATGGGTTGAAACTTCACACATATATTTGAGAGCATAATTGGTCACTGTCCAAGGCCCGCAACTCTGACATGGATTTTGTGAACTTTATGTGTACTTAAATGTAATTACATTATCCAGGCTCTTGTTTTACTATCAAGCACTGAGAATTACGGACATGCTGTCCTACCAACAACTGTTGATGAAAAAGATGATGTTTAGATAGTTATTGAATAAAATGTGGGAACCCGAATATTGGGCATTCAATAAGCTAACTGTATAGCTTCCCACATAAAAGAATCCAAAGTCTAACCCACAGCAGTTCGAGTTAAAAGATTTGAAGCAAGCAACTTTAATCACTTGACCACAGAAGCTGTTAAAGAGATTTTGAATTATTTATATTTTTAGATGACCCCTCATAATGTCAGGGTAACTGTGGCCTTCCCTCCAGATACAGACACCCCAGGTTTCCAGCATGAATTACAGGGAAAGGTTTGTTATACATGATTTATTTTATGACATTTTTAATTATGTTTTTATTGTGAAAATTTGGTAAAAGACAGCATTGCCTCCAAATTCTTGCTTATTTTTATGAAAAGTTTCAACAATGTTTTGATAATCAAGTTAAGTGTATAAATAAATTGAATTAAGCTACATGCATTATCTTAATGGTATCTAAATATGCAGGAATAGTCATTCCTCTGTAAATAACATTGTACAGTAATGATATTGAAAATAGTAATTTCAGTCATGTTTTACTTAAAAAATGAAAGCAACAAGTTTTAAACATTTCTATAATTTTTTAGCATTTTGTTTTTAAGTTTGATTAAAATGAATAAATGATCTTGAGGCATTTCACCTCAGTGTCTTTCACTGCTGATTCAGAAAATATTTGGGATAAGTAGTCCATCACTTGCAGGGAAGTTAAATTACTTGTAAGTTATCCAGGAAAGCCAGGAAAAACCACAAAGAAAAAACAAACTCTAGTATGGATCTGAGAAGAGTCTAAATATTCAGCAAAATATGTTTTAAGATTTTACTTAGAGGTGCTAGCCTTTTGAAGAGTATAATATTGCCTGCATTCCCTAATATTATTTTTTATTTCATGCTTTCCAGTGTTTTATTGTAATATATCAGATGATTATATTCTGATAAACCACTAGTGAAATTTATAAAATATAATTTTCACTGTAGCCGGACTATATTTGAATGCGGATGAAAAGAAAATCATAACTAAATGGAATAACAGGCAGAAATAAATGCTGTCATACGTAAATTTTGCTTCTTTAGGAAAAGAAAGTCGATTTCACCATACATCATGTTTAAAATGTAACAAAATTAGAGAAATCTAACAGAACTATATTTCAAAATTGATGATGTGACGTCATGATGTGATGACGTCACAAAGGAGAATGCGCAACGTTACGCGGCAAAATCAGTAAAAAATACTTAAAATCACTTAAAAAGCATGAAATAAAAAGAAAATTTATTTGTTTTACATATAAGATTGAAATATATTTCATTCGTGAACACCAGCTATTATATTTTCACTCGTAGCTACGCCACTCGTGAAAATATTGCATCTGGTGTTCACTCAGTGAAATTATCTTTCAATCTTACATGCAAAACAAACAAATATCCTCTATGTATGTTTTACAGCCAAAGGAGACAATGTTGATATCAGAGACTGCTGGTTTGTTGAAACCACAAGATGTTGCTCATACTATAATATCTGACTCATTGGTAAATATTATACTTTTTTAGCTCACCTGTCACAAAGTGACAGGGTGAGCTTTTGTGATCGCTTTTCATCCGGCGTCCGTCCGTCTGTCCGTCCGTCCGTCCGTAAACTTTTACTTTAAATGACATCTCCTCATAAACCACTAAGCCAATTTCATCCAAACTTCACAGGAATGTTCCTTTGGTGGTCACCTTTAAAAATTGTTCAAAGAATTTAATTCCATGCAGAACTCTGGTTGCCATGGCAACCAAAAGAAAAAACTTTAAATATCTTCTTTTAAAAAACCATAAGAGCTAGAGCTTAGATATTTGGCATGAAACATCTTCTAGTGAGTGTCTACCAAGTTTGTTCAAATAAAAGCCCTGGGGTCAAAATTGGCCCCGCCCCGGGGGGTCATTGATTTTCCCTATATGCATATAGTAAAAACTTAAAAATCTTCTTTTAAAGAACCCAAAGAGCTAGAGCTAAGATATTTAGCATGAAACATGTTCTAATGGGTGTCTACCAAGTTTGTTCAAATAAAAGCCCTGGGGTCAAAATTGGCCCCGCCCCGGAGGGTCATTGATTTTCCCTATATGCATATAGTAAAAACTTAAAAAATCTTCTTTTAAAGAACTCAAAGAGCTATGGCTAAGATATTGAGCATCAAACATGTTCTTATAGGTGTCTACCAAGTTTGTTCAAATAAAAGCCCTGGGGTCAAAATTGGCCCGCCCCAGGGGTCATTGATTTTCCCTATATGCATATAGTAAAAACTTAAAAAATCTTCTTTTAAAGAACCAAAAGAGTTACAGCTAAGATATTTAGCATGAAACATGTTCTAATAAGTGTCTACCAAGTTTGTTCAAATAAAAGCCATGGGGTCAAAATTGGCCCCGCCCCGGGGGTCATTGATTTTCCCTATATGCATATAGTAAAAACTTAAAAAATCTTCTTTAAAAAAACTCAAAGAGCTATGGCTAAGATATTGAGCATCAAACATGTTCTAATAGGTGTCTACCAAGTTTGTTCAAATAAAAGCCCTGGGGTCAAAATTGGCACCGCCCCGGGGGTCATTGATTTTCCTTATATGTGTATAGCAAAAACTTAAGGTGACAACGGAGTCAATTATCACTGAAAATACCTAAAATGAGATTTTTTGCTTAGTAGATTTATCAACCTTTTCTGAACACATTCGTGATTTAATTTTGGAAGCAGTTAGTCCAAAAAATGTGTTTTTAAACGTTTTAAAACGGTACATATCCCATTTTTATCTGCTCTTCGCGTAACCTGTCAATTATCGATTACGCTCCGCCCCCTGTTGAGGCATCAATGAGGGAAATCGGTAGTTCCATATATCCGTGAATTACCGCTCCATACTACCCGTAATACATGTATCGTACAAATACTGTACATCTTTTATGAATATCTCAACATAATATCGTCTACCTGTCTACCTTTTATTTAGCTTTTTTTATAAATTAAGAAATTACATAATGTATGTAACATAAATAATTAAGCATAGCAGGGTTGATTAAAAAATATAGTTGCTAAAATATCCATAATGTGTGAAATAATAATTTGTTTGTCCCGTCAATCTGATAGATATTACATTGAGTTTATGGACTTTTTGTACGGATTCAAAAGCCAATGCTTTACATTCAACCTCGTTTTCTCATAAAGTCAAGTAAAACAATAACAAAAAACAGACAACATTTTTTATGTGAACGCCTATATGACATGTGGTAAGGTGTCCCTGACAAATTTGTAAACCATTTTTACGATTGTCTAAGGATGATTATTTCTCTATGAACCATTAAAAAAAGATATTATAATATATTATCAGTGAATGCTTTGAATAAATTGTTCGCCAGTAAATCGAACACATTAATTACCATGGATTTATATTACATATATAATAATCCGTGACAGTACTAATAAACCTGGGACAAAGTATGAAACTGGATCTCTATGCCATGCATAGATGATATTCATGAGAATAGAAGTAAAGAAATTCAGATCAATTTGGTGGAAAAAATATAATATCCCGTTCTTATTTGTTCATCTACCATGGGCTTTAAACGACTGTCAGAAGCTCAGTTTTTTTGTTATTTTAATTTATATTTTAACAGAATTTCATACACGAATACACTGGCAGAGTGACACTGGTATTATATAATAATAATGCTGGTGATAATAATAAACTTCAAAAGTGAAACAATTAAATACCCCGCTAGCGGTGCGCAAATGCGTTCAATTTCCCCCCACCGAGTGCCTCAAATTTTACCGATAGTCACGTGACATGTGCGACAGATACCAGACGGACAGTAAATCACCTTAAGTTTTGAAGAAATTTCTGCTATAAATTGATATTAATCAGCAGCTTTTTAATTGGTCAGTTGTCACTGGGTCATAAAATGTTGTTAGAGCATGTTACCGCAACTTGTGACCCTCTCTGGTGCGATATTTGTTCAAGTTCACATCAGTATATGATTGTAAATATTGGCTATATGCACCTTTCAGGTGTTTAATGCTTAATAAATGTTGTTGTTGTTGTTGTTGTATTTGCAGGGCTCGCGGTGGCAGGAGCCAATGAGCAAATTGGCTCCAAAATAATTAAAGTGGCTCAAGAAAATGACGATTGGCTCAAACTTACGAAAAGTATGACTTTTGGAATCTCCAGTCTAAATTTAGCATTTTCTATTTTAAGAATGGAAAAGTACACATCTGGTTTTCCATCTACAACTTCCGTTTTATCACTTCTTATCTCAAAACAGAGCGACACAGTCTACTTTTTGTGGGTCATTGACTGGTTTATATTTGTAACTTCCGTTCCGAACGAAATATTGATATGAACAGTAACACAGTCTAGTACACTGACCTCAGGCTCAGGGTATGTTGACATGTTTATCAGCTGATAAATACGACACTAATTGGTGTGAAAAATACCTGTGGCAGTTTGTTGAATATGCACTGGATAATTGGTCTTAATATTCAATATTAAACAACAACTAGCAGCATCTCAAGATTATCGCTAATCAAATCAGCATTTTGGGTATGAAATGGCGACAAATTATGTTCTGAAGTTGGCAACTTGACCAGTAAATTTTATTGTTGTTGATGAATTACGAGTTGATAATGTTATTGTTGTTGATTTTTTTTTTGGTGGTGGTGGGAGGGGGTGTTATTGCCAATCAAATCCAGGGCCAAAACACCATTTTTGAGGAAGGGGTTTCGGCCTTTTTCTTGGGGTAAAAAGGGGTCTCAAATTTAACAAAAAAATTTAACAAGTTCTTCAAAATAAAAAAGCAAAAAGCAGTGGGAATGTTCTTCAAAATAGGACAGCAAAAAGCAGTGGAAAATACTAATGAGGCAGTAAAAGACCTCATTTTATTTTGTTCTAAATTCTATGTGAAATTTCAAAAGACTTTGGGAATTTTGAGGACCAAACTTGGGAAAAAAAGAGGCTAGTTTGGTTGGGGAAGCAGCCTTTATTGGGCCACTACAAAAAAAAGGTATTTTATGGCCCCAAAAATATAAAATTAAGAAGGAATTTATATGACATAAGAGTATTCCTGAAAAAAAAATATTGACCTGATGTCACTACCATACCACAGACTTAGATTTTAATTAAGGGAACCTTGCTGCCTTCATGTAACTTTTGGCAAATGTTATAGTTACTGACCTCTAAGCTTAAAATTATGATTACTGACTGTAAATTATACTTGTATATGTAAGATTTGTTAATGTAATAAAAATGTAGCTACCAAAATTAAGTTGGATATAGTTAATGCTTTTCTAAATATCCCTCGCTGTACCATTGCCTGATTTGAAAATAAAATACAGGCAGGCAATTTTTCAACGCGAAAAATTGGCTCAAAGAAAAAAATTGCCAGTGCTAGCCCTGTATTTGTGTGTTATGCAATTAATTAGCGTAATTAGCGTGAAACGTAGGGGTCCGAGAGACAACAGCCGATTTATGACACTTCGTTTGATGCGGGTCGGACTAACTTTGAATCGGCATAACTTTTTTAATAATCAAGCAATTAACATGCGGTTTAAAGCACATGAAAGGAAATTCATTTACGGAGGGAACCGTGTCAGGGATTTTTGTTTGCTCAATCAGCGACTTAATTATCTTTAATTACGTAATATGTATGGTGAAAAAAGTCGTATAAAATGTTTGACGTTACATAATATTTTTTTGAGAAAAGATAGAAAAAAATTGAGACACGGTTCCCAAGATATTATAAGTATGTTTATATTCCAAAAGTTTGATGACAAAAAAGTAAAAAATGACTTTGATATGACGATTTAAAATTTTAGGATTATTTTTCAAAATCAATCATTTACAAAGGCATTTTTTTCAAATATGTTATTTTTTATGATGATCAACGACATTTAATGCACAAAGATTAAATAAATAACAATTATTACTAAAATAAGTTGGTTTAAATGACATTTATGCGAGTACCACGGAAAGTGTCCGTTGTCGCCTTAAAAAATCTTATTTGAAAAAACCCAAATAGCTAGAGTTAAGATATTAAGCATGAAACATCTTTTAGTGAGTGTCTACAAAGTTTGTTCAAATAAAAGACCTGGGGTCAAAATTGGCCCCGCCCCGGGGGTCATTGATTTTCTTTATAATGTGTATAGCAAAAACTTGAAATCTTCTTTGAAAAAACCCAAATAGCTAGAGTTTAGATATAAAGCATGAAACATCTTCTAGTAAGTGTCTACAAAGTTTGTTCAAATAAAAGCCCTGGGGTCAAAACTGGCCCGGCCCCAGGGGTGTCATTGTTTTTAACTATATGTGTATAGTAAAAACTAAAAAAAAAAATCTTCTTTTAAAAAGCCCAATGAGCTAGAGCTTAGATGTTTAGCATGAAACATCTTCTTATGGGTGTCTACCAAGTTTGTGCAAATAAAAGCCCTTGGGTTAAATTGGCCTTGCAACGTTGGGGGGGTGGGGGTTGGGGGGGCCTATATACAGGTGAGCGACCTCAGGGCCATCATGGCCCTCTTGTTTATAAATTCTTATCTACAATAGTACAGTTACAGTTGTCTAGTGGTTTGAGTGTTCATTTTGTTGTATTCTAGTGATGGGACTTGATTAAAACCATATCCTAAGTTGAATAAATGACAAACTGTACAGAAGTGTTTACAATAATGGCTAAGAATTGCCGTATGTAGGTGTTAGAAGCTGAAAGAGTTCATATAAGGGGCCTTAGGGCTCTGGTCTCACTTGGTAAAATGCTAATTTAAAAGAAGAAAATTCAGTTTAAGACTTACCAATGACAGCAAAAACTGAACTGGAAGCCAATTTTTATTCACTGCTACAAATGCACCACTGCCAAAGTGATGGATCCACGGCTTCTGTGAAAGCTATGGCCAGGGTGTAGATAAGGACAAATAAACTTATAACTGTTCTTTGTGACATGAAAATTGTAACATTTCTTAACTGTAACATGATACTATGATATTAGTTGGTATAAACATACAATACTACCACTGTTTATTAGCTGATAAATAAGTTAAAAACAGTAATTAAGGTTTGAATTGCATCGTCTTCTGTAAATCATACATGTATGCTCGGATCATGTTTCTAGGCAACTTTGGTGAAAAATCCATCCATTGTGTCTCTTTCCATTTCGCTCAGTGTGCTTCAAAGCACTGTGTATATTGTATATCACTTCATTTACTAATTCATGAAATAACTTCATTTTTAACATACATGTACATGTAGTTTTGTTATACGACTAATGATGAACATGTTTTATTTCATATGTTGATCAGAAAGGAGAGTTTACAAGTTATCAGGGTATAGATGGTTGGATGTTAGCTAATATAAGTGCTGGTATGTCACCGGCTACCTCATTATACAAGGTTATAGAACAGGTAAGTCTTGTAAAACAGCACACCTCCAGATTCATGCTTATTTTCATGAATTAGTTTAAAATATCATTTTAGATTATTTTAGAATTTGTATCTGAAAGTAAAATTTTGTGAAGTGAACAAAGAAAACATTAACAATTTACACATTGCAAACAGCACTTGCAATCTGTGTAAAATACGCAGAAATAGCATTTTCGGTGTTAGTAGTACAGAAGATTTATATTGTTAAAAATACTGCAAAATTTGATCTTAATCATGCATGACATGTGAATTATTTCTTGAATCTTAATTTGTTTTACTTTTCTCAAAATGTTAGTACATTTTTCTCCAGTGTAATTTTCTTGAAATATTTTGGCTCATCTGGAGGTATACTTTATTAAATAAATGTATACATGTATATCTTAAATTTTTCATTGTTTTAGAATAATACACAGTTTGAGTTCAAATGCACAGAAATATAATCATTGTTGATAAGCCTGATTGAATTGCAGCTTAAATAAAACTTATTTTCTATTATTCCCTGTTCGGTGCCTCAATGCACACCTTATACGCTTCAGTTCTTTACGGTATATTCACTACAGTATAAAAAAGCATGTAAGACGATCAAAATTTGAGAAATTGATTTGCATTATTAAAATGTATGAAATATGCCTTACTGTAATTTCAGTTTTTGTTAATGGGAATTCTACGTGTGGTAGGCTTATTCTATTTAGCAAGTTTTGACAGCATCGTCCTGAAGTGTAAGAAGGAGAGAGAGACAGAGAAACAGAAGAAGTCTTAGTTCATATTCTATATACATGAACAATATCTGGTTATCTAATTGAACAAAGTAGCAGATGCTTTAAAAGTAAAAAAAATGCTGTGATGCATCTTTTAACTCAAACTGCTGAAAATTAAGATTAAACTGGAGTAAAACTTACAAATATTTGTTAAAGGGACACCACTGAGATATTTTGACACAACAGGATAGGGAAGTAATTCTTTTGAGATTAATACTCCATTTAATGTAGGTATATGCCAATAACTTGTGTACAAAATTTCAGATCATTCGCTCACTTACTGAGCCCTTACTGTGTTAATAATGCAGAAGAAATATGGTGATAGATGTATGCAAAATTGGTCATTAATCTCACACTACATGTTAATTATCACTTAAATCTTGAATCTTTTTATTTTCTAAAAAAATCTTAGTACATTTTTGTCAAGTTTAATTTTCTTGGATTTTTTGGCTAATCTGGCATGCAGCTGTAATATTTTTTGTTGGAAATTGTATTTTAATGATGTGTTAGTGAAATTATTAAAGTATACATGCAAGTGTTGACTTGCTATTTACTATAATATTGTAGTGCATGATTATACTGCCAATACTGTCAAGAGAACATAACTCTTGCTTTGCTTAATATAGAATTTATTTTCTTAATGAAATAGGGTCCCTTGTTCTGTTTTGACAGTACCTTTTAAGTTTTATTTTTAAGATTGGCATCCTGGATGATTCTGTGTTTTTATATACCTGAAATTGTTTTCATCGTACATGTTTATTGTTTTGCACCTGGTCGTCTGTCTGTCTGTCTGTTACAAATTTGTGTCCACTGTATCTTTTGAACTGAAAGAAGGACATCGAAGCTAAAGTTTTATAAATCATGCATCTGGGATCAAAAATGCCCCCATTCTTTGGGTCAGTCGGTATAATATGTATAACTAATAACAAAAAAAGTTTGTATGAATGGGTCTCTATCCTTATTAAAAGATTATTTTTGATCACTCAAACAAAGTTTCATTCGGGCATATATAGGCTCGCCATTTTAGTGCTTGTTTATTTTGTATATTAAATTATGAAATTTCATTTATATATTTATTTAAAAAAAAATGTAAGTTTTTATATACATGTATATATAAACATTTATATAAAAGTTTTAATAAAATCATAAAAAAACTAAACAGTCCAAGGTTATTCTTTTGATTACCTGGTTCTCCCTGTATCTTGACTTGTTATCTCATTTGAGCCGTGTCATGACAAAACCAACTAATGGGTTTGCGACCAGCATGGATGCACATCTGCGCAGTCTGATCAGGATCCATGCTGTTCGCTTACAGACCCTATAACAAGTAAAGAAAATGATAGCGAACAGCATGGATCCTGATCAGACTGCGCGGATGCGCAGGCTGGTCTGGATCCATGCTGGTCGCAAACCCATTTTGTTGGTTTTGTCGTGACGTGGCTCATTTGTAAAAACACTTATTATGTAAGCTATTTAAACTGCTATGAAAAGATTAAGGTAGAACAATATAAACTCAAACAAATTGGAAGTTGGACAGAAATTGGGGTGATATCTTCGTACCTAAGAAATGTTCATATTTACCAATTTCTTGGTCATTGGTACCTTAAAGGGAATCCACTGTGGTATTTTTACATGACAGAACTGGAAATAATTTTATCAAGATAAATGTTTTTATTATATACTTATGAATGAAATATTGAGAAATATTGATGAAATAAAATGCGTATTTTTATTTTCCGTATTTTCACTGTAAAAATTTATTTTTCACTGGTATTTTCTGTATTTTCACTGGTGTTTTGCCGGACTACTTTCTTCTAAATTCAGCTAATAAACAAAATTAAAAGGGAACTCTTCCTATTCATAGGCTAAATGAGGAAAAAAAGTAGATCTATATAATAAACAGAAAATTCAAGTTTTTCCATAAATACAGGATTTATTTTCATCTTGTGGTATGAAAATTAACATATTTCACTCGTGGCTACTGCCACTTGTGAAATATTTATTTTCATACCACACGATGAAAATAAATCCTGTATTTATAGAAGAAACTTGAATATCCTCTATTTATTTGATAATGGGCTATATAAGTAACACAAAATTCTAGATCATTTGCTCATTCTGTTGTGTTTCATTTTTCAGAATAATTATTTGGGAAAATTGACCCTAATTTGAAAAGTGTATTAACACTTTTCACTCCAATCAGACCAAGAAAAGCTCAAAAATAGATTTTCAATATTTTTCAGAGAACATTTGCATATCTTTCTGTTTTAAAGCAACACTCATCCAGATTCATGCTAATTTTTATGAAAATTTTGAAAATGTAGTTGAATGTGTTGTGGTGATGAAAAAAATATGTTAATAAGTGGTTTCTAAAAATAGAAGCAGGCCTCTATCCCACTTGGCACCATTGTTGTGGTGTTGAAAATTAAAACCTTTTTGATTTCTATTAATAGAATTTAGTTACTTATTACCTAATGTTCTTAGTTTGCTCAGGAATACTCTTGAATACGGAAAAATCTAATCGTCAGGATGACACCACCCTTTGAATGCAAAGGGAAATAAAACACAAATTTGAATAAAGAGCAAGGTTCACTAAGCACCAAAAATGGCCCCATCTTAGATATTGATAAAAACCTAAAGGTGTATAGTACAATGTGTTACATTTTCAAAATAGACATTTATTAGGCATTTCTGGTTACTATGACGACAAAATGACGTCATAATTAGAGCACCTGCTTAATTCAATTAAATCACAAATTTGACGACAATTTTCATACAAGACTAATAAATTTGTGTGTTTGACTGAATTAAACTCATAAAGATAGCAATATATTTCTTATATATTGTAAACAAAATTATAGTTTAGTTAAAATTAGACTAGTGTGTCACAAAACTAATATAAAAGATAAATGGGGCTCGTTTCGGATATTCCAAATTCGGATATTTAGAAATAAAAATGTGCATGCATATTATTTTTCGCCTAACTAAATGTATTTATTTTTACTTTTATAAATACATGTACTGTAAGTTTGTTCATTTTTTAATAATAAATGTCTAATTTGCTTGTTATATTCATCTACTTCTTACATTACGCTTAAAATAAGGGTGTATAGAATCAATCGCAATTTTAACGGCCTTTTTAGTCAGTCTTTAGACAAGGACGTTAAACATAATAATAATAATAATGATAATTATTATTATTATTATATTATAATAACACAAAACAGATAGGTATTTCTGTCTAACCTAACTAAACTTACACTGAGTAACTATATACATGTAAGCAAATAGTATAATGTAAAATACTAGGAGTTGTTGACTTATTCCAATATATAGTGTAAAGTCCGCCTAAATTAAGTAAAATTTATAGATATAAAAGTACGTTAGAAATTTTTTTGTCAAGTAAAAATAATGTTTGACTGTATGCTCTTTCGGAGTATACGTAATATTTGATACTGAACTGCAAAGTCGATACTATTTTCTTTTATGAATTATGATACAGCCAAATCCAGAAAACGATTCGTGTTATTTATAATTATGGAAATCAGACATTTTTATTACAATTGTAATGTAATGATCCATGACGATATGAGAACTGAGAAAAAACAAGAGCTGTCACAGAACGTGACAAATGCCCTTGAAGGATTCTAGTTCTAAACCAACTATTACATGTTAAGTGTGGTGGTAAAAATTGACAAAGTTTGAACCCCAGCAGTGAACTATAAGTTATACAAATAAACCTAGGTCTTGTTCACAACACATTGTCCATCTATGGTGACTTTATATTTTTAAATAAAAATTGAAACTTTCATGTATATACGGAAGTTACAGAGCGGACACAACAACCACCATTTATATGTATATAACATAAATATTGAAAAAGTTTAAACCCCAGCAGTGACCTTAAACTAAGGCCTAGGAACACGGGTCTTAAGGGCAACACATCATACATTTATGATAATTTCATATGTGAAATAAAAAATATAATCCTTTCATGCATATTATTTTCAGAGCAGACACGACCATCTCTGCCTATATGTATATTAATATCAAAATTAACAAAGTTTGAACCCCCACAATTACCTGGACCTAAGTCATAGAAACCAGTCTTGTTCGCGACACACCATACATCTATGGTTATTTCATATATGAAAGAAAAATTAAAATCCTTTCATGCATACTGAATCAGAGCGGACATGACCACCACTGTCTATATGTATAAAGCCTGAATGACTGACGGAATGACAGACTGACAGACGGACGGTTCGATTTTAATATGCCATCCTTCGAGGGCATAACACATTTATTTACATGTATTCATAATTTATGTGACATGAAAGATAAAAGTAAAGATTTGGTTTATATCATTCCAATATGCCCTTACAGCTTCATAATGAGTGTAAATTAAACACTTAACATAAGGAAGCCTACAATCAAAAATTTAATTTAGCATTGTCTCTTTTACTGTTACTTTTAACGATTCTCTTTCACACTGTATTGAATGGCTATCAATTTCAAAATACCGCTACATGATCAGCAAGATTATCAGCCCATTTTCTCACTCCTGACTGAGTCTCACAACTTCTCATGGTGTCCATATGCGAGATACCATGTAACGGTGGAGACCGCGGAACACATTTAAACTACGTGTGCACCAGCCATAAGAAAGGCAGTAATACACATCAATGCTGTCATTCGTGTAGATAATCCAATTCATGTAGTTATTGCTGCTTACATGTATGCTCTGCAATTTCGTGCACAAAATAAAAGGATCCTTTTGAATTGTGAAAAAGGACAAGTCAAGACTTTCTGTCTATTTATTCTTGGAAACAGCTAGAGCTTAATAACATGCTTTTTTCTCATCCTGGGAAAGTGGGCTGAAGACATTTCGTCCGTTGACTCCTAACATACTTCCTGCTTTGGCAATTTCTTGTGAATATTTTTTAATGAGAATAATACTAAATTAATAAGATTTGAAAGTTCTTGTTGAATTTTTAAGCAATTTAATGTCTAACAAATCTTTAATACCTTAATAACTATGAAATAGCACTGACTTAAAATCTGAAGGAATAAATACATTAATGAAATAACATTATTTACTGAAAAAGCACTATCTATTTTATTAATTATTAAAAAAAAAAAAAAAAAAAAAAAAGAATTAACGATCAAGGTTTTGAACTCAATTCTCCTGGGTGAGAGGCTCCCATGCTACCACTGAGCTAATGCCACATTCCGGGATGCTATGACATCATTTAACAAGTAGTTTTATATATACATCAATGCAGACGATGTGCCGAATTATAAAGTTTAAATACTCTATATACAATATCTTTAAATTGTTTTGAGACTTGCGATAATTTTATTTTCACAAAGTAAATTGAATTCTTCTTATCTACCTTTTAAAAAGACATAAAAACCTCTTAATCACTGTGTGTTAAACGACCACAGTTGTTTGTTGTTGTTGTTGTTTTTTTGTGAGGGCGAAAGAACCGGACCCAGATCAAGTATTCAGCAATAAAATAGCTTGAACAGCATAACTTCTTTCAATGAATCAATAAAATTACATAACAGCACCTTGCTAATTCTAAGAATGAAATATTTAAGGCATAAGTAGAATTTCAGCATTTATTTATAAGCGTTTACATATAATTCTTTTAACCTGCCAGAGTTTTGTTTACAACTGTTACAGTGGAAACCGTCGAACTCGTACCAAAACATAATCGTACTTATTTTAGTGAAAGTGCCTTTAATTTACTAGAAATGATTTTCCTGCAAACATTTATTAAAATGTATGTTATGAATCATATTTCAACAACTTAGAATAAAAATTAATAATGTTGAGTGCAATATAGTTACATGCTCCATGATTTGCATTTACTGAAATTAATGCCAGAAAATGACGTTTAGATATTAGATAAAAATCTTATTTTGGAATAGAGCACAGGCAAGCCCCAACTTTATATTGATATAGTTGAAGCCTTTGATACATTACAACACAATGGTGTAATGATTTTGTTGGGGCTGGACTGTGCTGATACTTTAATTTTCGTTTAAAACACCAAAAATACGTGAATTTTCCTAATTTTGCTGGAAATAGGGGTATTTCCATAGAACATAAATCATACTAAATGTAAACATATGTCTATAAATTCATAACTTTTTAACAGTTTAAGGATTGAACTTATAAATAAAACCTAAAAACAAGAACTTTTCATCAAATTATTTTTTGCCAAAATCTTGGGCAAAAATCCATGGTTAGTGAACCTAGCTCTTTAAATCAACCAAATTTTTAATGAACTAAGTTTTTATTTACACTAAACTAAAAGTTACTTAAAACTAAACAAGTTGACAATATGTACTGTGATATAAATTGTTTTTTATTTAACCAAAAATATGAAAATCAGAATAAACTAGTTAAATAAAAGATTTAAACCAATTGCAAGTTGTTTATACTGTTATAAATGAAAATATGAAAAATAACCTTAATGATTCTGTGCTGTTTAACTAATAAATCTGAATAGTAGCAAGCCCTGTTTTAATCTATATGAACAAAATAAAGATCTACTAATTCAAAATGGCTGCCACTTAAAACAAAGAAAAGATATTAATTAATCTTAATTAATTCTGTAAAAATAATTACTTAAATTACTTACAAATTTATCAAAAATGTTTTAGTGAATTTAGATAATCTCTAAGGTTCATTTAAATGCCAAAGTGTCTAAAATAGATTAAATAATTAATTAATTAATTAACCTTAGAGAGCTTTTAGAGATGTTACTTTTCCAAAAATTAGCAGCAGAATGATAAAATTGTCTGAGATGCTTGTATAAATGGGCTTCTGAATCCCAGAGGGAGCTAGCATCTACCTACAGGTGGCACTGTATGTAACAACTTATCTGATTGGTCAA
The DNA here is from genome assembly GCF_026571515.1 of Ruditapes philippinarum. Taxonomy (NCBI): domain Eukaryota; kingdom Metazoa; phylum Mollusca; class Bivalvia; order Venerida; family Veneridae; genus Ruditapes; species Ruditapes philippinarum. The sequence continues at coordinate 16,800 of NW_026859524.1, forward strand.
ATTACAGCCAACCAGAATTTACTTAACAAATGCTCTAGGCTTATCAGTACTTTACATAACTATTCTAAAAATAGATTATGATTCATGGAAAATTTTGCAGCAGCATCAATGACCATGATTATAAAAATAATAAAGTTTACACATAAAGTTTACAAAATATTTGTACTAACAATAAAACTATTACTAAACATATTTACAAACATATATAAATGCTAAATTAGTAACTTAATGTATCTCACTAAGTTTAAAGGCCAGTGTAAATTAAAGTAGAACCATTCTCTATATATTGCATGTAAAGAGTCTTAGGTCATGCTAAGTTACTGTTAAAGAATGTATCAATAAGTTCTACAACGTTACTTAGTACAATTGTAATCAACATTAAACTAGTGAATGAAAAGAATGAAATGTCTATAAAACAATACAATATTCAATATGATTAAACTTTAAAATAAACTTAAATCTAAGTTAAAGTTTAAACCCTAAATATTTCTTGAAAAATATATATGATGATTGTATATGTTATACTTCTTGTGTAATGTTATACAACATTATGTAATGATTATATAACCTGTTGTAGTTGGAATCCAACTTTACAACAAATGTTTAATATTGTGAAGTAACCAAAAGGAATCAATTTATCCATTATTCTAACACTATCGGAAAGTTTTCTATATAAACAAAGAAGAACCGAAGCGTGCATTATTCCACAGCAATGCACTCGCCGTTCTTATTATCTCCCTGTGTATTTTCACATTGAGGGTGCCATTTTGTTTAAAAAATCTGATAAATAAAAAACAATTTTTTTGTCGAATTTTGTTGTGAAAACTATCTAGAATGAAAGAAAATGAATCCGAACACCAATATCTTTAATTCAGTGGTTAACGCTGTTCAGACGTTTAAAGTGTTGTTTACGTGACGTCACAATATAGCGCCATACAGCACGTGCAAAACAATCAAATCAAGTACGCTATTTTAATGTCGCAAACGAGTTAAGTTTTACATATATTTCACTTTTAATAATTTGTATTTCGCTTGAAAAATTATAGAGTGAAATAAAATAAACAAACAAAGTTTTATAAACGTTTTCAAAATTCGTTATTCTCAAAATGTTTCTACACACGGTAAATTAAACGACAGTTTTTTTCAACCCACTGGAACAGCCTTTAAAGAACGTTTCTATTGGAAACTCTGAGGCGAAAACAAATTTAACCACCAAACATAAAGTTGGACTTTATAATAATAATTATATTTTTTCTTGACGTGTTAGAATGGTAATAGATATTAATTCTTCGTGCATTATTGTATAATAATGCACGTTTTTCGTTCAAATGCTTTGTAATTAATCACTCAGGCCTATCGGCCTTCGTGATTATATTACTACGTATTTGAACTCAAACCGTGCATTATTATACAACAATGCACTCAGAACACAGGGGGAAGACGCTGTGATCTGACATTATCCCGGGCCCCCTCCCCCCTAAGGCCCTGCTACAACCCATAAAAAATATCAATGCAAGTTGATTTGCACAATAAAAATTCATAAAAACAATATTCTGACACGTTTCGACGATTTTCATTATACCCCTATACTATATATTATAACAAGGGTACCGTCTTCTGTGCGCTTCCAGCGCTTTTGATACTGCCCAAGTTCATATCTATCGTCAAAACTCAGCCAAAACTCAATATAATTTTAAAAACATGGTCTCGATCAAACGCAGCATTGATAAATGTATGTAATAACAACAGTCAATTTTGGAAATGTTGGCAACTTATTTTGATACAACTCCGAAATTGCCGGTGACTTGAAATCTGACAAGATCTGATTCACGTAAACATTAAAATGTTCACGACTGAATTGCATCAGAAACGCTAAGATGCGTAGAAAATTTAATTGCATCTGTTAAAACAAAATATTCAATAAACATTACCACAAAAATACACTCCGAATATATTTCCTATCGTGGCGTAACGATCAAAGTATAATCCGATATTCCCGTCTTTTCTCATGCCTCCATTACACAAACTTGACCCGGAAACGGTAATGCACAACTCTGTATGGTTCTCGTCCTCGCTTATACGACGGCGTACGATTCGGTACCAGTACTTTGTAAACATAAACACGTGTAAATATAGCGCCAATTTCGAAAGTTTGTCTAGAACTGTTTTCGCACATTTTCTGTCGATATAGTACAGAAATCACAAAATGTCAATAGTTTCATGGTAAACATATTAATAAAACACTGTATTTGTACACTGGAGCTGCCAATATTTTATACACGTGTTTATGTTTACAAAGTACTGGTACCGAATCGTACGCCGTCGTATAAGCGAGGACGAGAACCATACAGAGTTGTGCATTACCGTTTCCGGGTCAAGTTTGTGTAATGGAGGCATGAGAAAAGACGGGAATATCGGATTATACTTTGATCGTTACGCCACGATAGGAAATATATTCGGAGTGTATTTTTGTGGTAATGTTTATTGAATATTTTGTTTTAACAGATGCAATTAAATTTTCTACGCATCTTAGCGTTTCTGATGCAATTCAGTCGTGAACATTTTAATGTTTACGTGAATCAGATCTTGTCAGATTTCAAGTCACCGGCAATTTCGGGAGTTGTATCAAAATAAGTTGCCAACATTTCCAAAATTGACTGTTGTTATTACATACATTTATCAATGCTGCGTTGATCGAGACCATGTTTTTAAAATTATATTGAGTTTTGGCTGAGTTTTGACGATAGATATGAACTTGGGCAGTATCAAAGCGCTGGAAGCGCACAGAAGACGGTACCCTTGTTATAATATATAGTATAGGGGTATAATGAAAATCGTCGAAACGTGTCAGAATATTGTTTTTATGAATTTTTATTGTGCAAATCAACTTGCATTGATATTTTTTATGGGTTGTAGCAGGGCCTTAGGGGGGAGGGGGCCCGGGATAATGTCAGATCACAGCGTCTTCCCCCTGTGACTCAGAATTGATATCTATTTCTTAATTCTAAAACTATCGGAAATTTTTCTATATAAACAAAGAAGGCCCGAAGCGTGCATTATTCTACAACAATGCACTCGCCGTTCTTATTATCTCCCTGTGTATTTTCACATTGAGGGCGCCATTTTGTTTGAAAAATCTGATTAATAAAAAAAACAATTTTTTGTCGAATTTTGTCGTGAAAACTATCTAGAATGAAAGAAAATGGTCTTACTAAGAAAATGAATCCGAACACCAATATCTTTAATTCAGTCGTTAACGCTGTACAGACGTTTAAAGTGTTGTTTACGTGACGTCACAATGTAGCGCCAAACAGCACGTGCAAAACAATCAAATCAAGTACGCTATTTAAATGTCACAAACGAGTTAAGTTTTACATTTATTTCATTTCTCATAATTTGTATTTCGCTTGAAAAATTATAAAAATAAACCAACAAAGTTTTATCAACGTTTTCAAAATTCGTTATTCTCAAAATGTTTCTACACACGGTAGATTTAACGACAGTTTTTATCAAGCCACTGGAACAGCCTTTTAAGAACGTTTCTATTGGAAACTCTGAGGCGAAAACAAATTTAACCACCAAACATAAAGTCCAACTTTATAATAATAATTATATTTTTTCTTGACGTGTTAGAATGGAAATAGATATTAATTCTTCGTGCATCATTGTATAATAATGCTCGTTTTTCGTTCAAATGCTTTGTAATTAATCACTCAGGCCTATCGGCCTTCGTGATTATATTACTACGCATTTGAACTCAAACCGTGCATTATTCTACAACAATTCACTCAGAATTGATATCTATTTCCTAATCAATGGCACTTAAAAACCATGTGAATTACCAAAATATGGTCAAAATATGCCTTTGCTGCATTAGTAACGCAGTAGAAATATAGTTGTAAATACTGAAAAATCAGTCGTTAATCGCACATAGTATGTAAAATATTACTTGAATCTTCAAACTTTTTACTTTTCCTTACATCTTAGTACATTTTTCTCAAGTTTGATTTTATTTAAATATTTTGATTCATCAGGAGGAATGTAGCTTTAAGTGTTTGATCTATATTAGAAATTCAAATTGTATGTTTTAAGGCTTGTGAACGTCAGTGGAGTGCCATTAACCTGGATAAGTGAAGTAGAACTATTTTTGCTGATTTCACTTCAATATTAAAAGATTAAACAACTTCAAATATAAACAAGGAATTCTAACACTATCGGACAATTTTCTATATAAACAAAGAAGGCCCGAAGCGTGCATTATTCTACATTCTAACACTATCGGAATTTTTTCTATATAAACAAAGAAGGCGGGAAACGTGCATTATTCTACAACAATGCACTCGCCGTTCTTATTATCTCCCTGTGTATTTTTACATTGAGGGCGCCATTTTGTTTAAAAATCTGAAAAATTAAAACAATTTTTTGTCGAATGTTGTTGTGAAAACTATCTAGAATGAAAGAAAATGTTCTAACTAAGAAAATGAATCCGAACACCAATATCTTTAATTCAGTCGTTAACGCTGTACAGACGTTTAAAGTGTTGTTTACGTGACGTCACAATGTAGCGCCAAACAGCACGTGCAAAACAATCAAACCAAGTAGGCTATTTTAATGTCGCAAACGAGTTAAGTTTTACATTTATTTCACTTTTAATAATTTGTATTTCGCTTGAAAAATTATAGAGTGAAATAAAATAAACACACAAAGTTTTATCAACGTTTTCAAAATTCGTTATTCTCAAAATGTTTCTACACACGGTAGATTTAACCAACCCACTGGAACAGCTTTTAAAGAACGTTTCTATGGGAAACTCCGAGGCGAGAACAAATTTAACCACCAAACATAAAGTCCAACTTTATAATAATAATAATAATTTTTCATGAGGTGTTAGAATGGAAATAGATATTAATTCTTCGTGCATTATTGTATAATAATGCACGTTTTTCGTTCAAATGCTTTGTAATTAATCACTCAGGCCTATCGGCCTTCGTGATTATATTACTACGCATTTGAACTCAAACCGTGCATTATTCTACAACAATGCACTCAAAATTGATATCTATTTCCTAATTATTGCATATGTTACTATAATTAGTAACAAAAATGCGTTTCTTTTTTTTGAATATGCCATGCGAATATCCCGTATTTGAGCAAGTGTGCCAATATGCCATATTGGCGCACTTGCCAAGTGTGCCAAAATCCCATATTGAGGCTATTTCCGGTCATCACGCACCTGTTGTCCAGTAACGGCAGAACGTCAGCGCGTATATACACGTTACGTAATTGACAACCGCATTGCAAAAAAAAAAATGGCCGTAGAAAGGACGTTGCAATCTTTGGCGAATCGCTTGATGGATCTAGATAATATAATCGAACAACAAGGGCAGCCAGCTGACACTTTTGCTTTTGTTGAAAGTATGAAAAACGATAATACAAAAAAGAAAACCAAAAGTGATATGAACAGACTGAATACTTGGTTTCAAACTGAAGGAGAAGAACGAGATATTTTAGAAATTCCTACCACTGAGCTAAATATGTTGCTTGCAAGGTTTTTTATGAACTTGAGAAAGGTAGATGGCTCCGAGTACGAGCCAGACAGTATGGGTAGCATTCTCGCCAGTGTCAACAGATATCTAAAGGACCACGACTACGGAACAAACATCATGACCAGTAATACGTTTAAGCACACCCGTGATGTGGTTTGCGACTAAAAGGAAAATATCCAAATCCCACGGAAAAAGGCAACAAGAAAAATCGTGCAGATCCATTCACTGGTGAAGAGATCGCAATTTTGAAGCAAAAGGGGCTTCTTGGCAATGGTAAGTAAAGGTCCATAAGTTAAATAGGCTATGTCTTAACATGCATCATTCTGAAAATGGCCCGTGTCATCTTTATAAAATCAGATCTAATAGCTCTTAGCCTACATGTTATATTTCTAATGTTCATAGAATGACATATCTGCAGTAGATCTAGATCCAGCTGTTATTCTAGTAATACTGTTTATAAATAAACTATCTACCTGGTCAATGATGAACAATCTGATGAAATCCACAACCACTAAATATCCTACATTATGATTAACACACAATAAAATCACTAAAATGTCTTGTTTACATTAATAGCCGTTCATGTACACTATACATAGACTATCACAGTAAAAGTGACGTCATGAAAACTGTGACGTATCGTTTGAATGTCAATCAATACAACTGTCAATCAGTCATAATTATCAATTTATTGTTGTCAGCATTGGCTATTCTAAGAATTCGTAAAAACCAGCATAAGTTCTTTCGATCTCAATATGAATAATGGCAGATATACAATAGCAGGGTAACTAATTTACTGCCTTCTATCGCATAATACTGTTATAAGATTTATCTTTATTTTTATCAACTTACAGAAACGCCTGAAGCTTTGTCTAACCACTATCTGGCTGAACAACATTCAGCACTTTGGTTTACGTGGAAGACAGGAGCATCAAACAATGTTGTGGGAGATGTAGAGCTACTTACAACTGCATCAGGGAGAGAATACTTAGCTTTTACAGAGAGACTGACTAAAACAAGAAACGGCATCGCTAGTGACCCAAGGGATTTTGTGCCCAAAATGTTCGCACAACCAGGTTTGTGAGTTTATTATGTATAAACCGATGAAATTGGTGTTTTACTTATACATTGTATATCGTATAAATGATATCAAAATCGTAAAAATCGTAATCTATATTAACAATCTTCTAAATAGACAGGACATACACAGCTCATGTTAAAACTTGAAACAACTCAAAACAAATCAAATTTAATCTAAAATTTCGCAAACATTTTAACTATGAAAAAACTGTGTTTTATATTGATGTATTGACTTAACTATCTTTGAATGTGCTTTGTAGGAGACAAGGACTGTCCAGTAGAAATGTACAAACGATATGCAGAAAAGCGCCCAGACAAGATGAAGACCCTGGCTCTAGGTTTTATGTTGGGTTGAATCCTAACTACAAGCCAGGAAGTGACATAAGCTGGTTCATGAATTCGGCGATGGGCAAAAAACAAGTTAGGAACAATTGCAAAAGTCATGTCAGAGAAAGCCAAACTGCCTGGTAGACATACTAACCACAGTGGGAGGAAAACAACTGTTACAGAGCAACTAAGAAATGAAGTACCAGCAATTCATGTTGCCAAGTTGGTTGGACATAAAAATCTAATGTCACTAAACTCTTATAACACCATGTCTATAGAGCAACAGATAACAATGTCTGATAACGCACACGCATTAAACAAAGTAACTGCATCAACATCTACCATTGCCAGAATGGAGGAGCAAGAAATGGCTGATACCGAGTTGGACACGAGTTGTTAGCCGCATCTCAAGAAATCGAAGAAGCATTAAACAACATTGAACAATTTGAGAAAAGTTGTGAAATAGTAGTGGCGCACAGGTTCTAAATCTCCCTATAGTTCATCATCCAGATGGAACATTAAGCACATGTATTCGGGATAAAGAAACATCTGGCAGAAAATTTGATCCAAGTCGAATGTTTGTAAATTGTACATTCAATGCTTCAGTACAATTTGTGCTTAAATAGAGACTGAAATTGGACATATTACATAGAAATCGAAAGAAGAAACTATATCTTTCTTTATTTTTATTTTCTGTGATTGCGCATGAAAGAGACGCTTACTTTGAATCAGTTATTTATTTATTTCACTATTATATTGTTTAATACATGAACTGTGGATTAACTATATATTTTATCTGCTTAAACATACATTGAAATATCTATTTTCAAGCAATTAATAAATATAAATATAACAATTACTTTATTGCTTGATTTTATTCCAGTCTGAAAAAATGCTGCGGAACATATGCAATAAACAGGTCATTACATTTGGCAAGTGTGCCTTTAGTCCATATTGGCACACTTGGTTCGAATTTGCCCTCGGGCTAAAGCCCTCGGGCAAATAAGTCACCAAGTGTGCCAATATGGACTAAAGGCACACTTGCCCCATGTAATAACCTCTACACAATGCACTCGCCGTTCTTATTATCTCCCTGTGTATTTTCACATTGAGGGCGCCATTTTGTTTGAAAATCTGATAAATAAAAAACATTTTTTTGCCGAATTTTGTTGTGAAAACTATCTAGAATGAAAGAAAATGGTCTAACTAAGAAAATGAATCCGAACACCAATAGCTTTAATTCAGTCGTTAACGCTGTACAGACGTTTAAAGTGTTGTTTACTTGACGTCACAATGTAGCGCCAAACAGCACGTGCAAAACAATCAAGTCAAGTATGCTATTTTAATGTCGCAAACGAGTTAAGTTTTACATTATATCACTTTTAATAATTTGTATTTCGCTTGAAACATTATGGAGTGAAATAAAATAAATAAACAAAGTTTTACCAACGTTTTCAAAATTCGTTATTCTCAAAATGTTTCTACACACGGTAGATTTAACGACAGTTTTTTCAACCCACTGGAACAGCCTTTAAAGAACGTTTCTATTGGAAACTCTGAGGCGAAAACAAATTTAACCACCAAACATAAAGTCCAACTTTATAACAATAATTATATTTTTTCTTGACGTGTTAGAATGGAAATAGATATCAATTCTTCGTGCATTATTGTATAATAATGCACGTTTTTCGTTCAAATGCTTTGTAATTAATCACTCAGGCCTATCGGCCTTCGTGATTATATTACTACGCATTTGAACTCAAACCGTGCATTATTCTACAACAATGCACTCAGAATTGATATCTACTTCCTAAGTAAAAAACTGCATCTTAATTGTCAAAAATATTTAATAGACCATTTATTTGAATTCTTACCAAAAATATATTCACCTGCTACAGGTTGTGTTCACAATGCCTAATATAAAAATAATGGCCCATATTTTTACAAATACATACAATTCTAACACTATCGGATTTTTTTCTATATAAACAAAGAAGTCCCGAAGCGTGCATTATTCTACAATTATCTCCCTGTGTATTTTCACATTGAGTTTAAAAATCTGATAAATAAATAGAGGATATTCAAGTTTTTTCTATAAATACATGATTTATTTTCATCGAGTGGTATGAAAATAAATATTTCATGAGTGGCGGTAGCCACAAGTGAAATATGGTAATTTTCATGCCACAAGATGAAAATAAATCATGTATTTATAGAAAAAACTTGAATTTTCTGTTTATTATATACATTTTTCTCTTTTTTGACATTAAAATTGGAAAGACTTTCCCTTAAATTTTGTGTACAGTGAGTGGCAGAATTTAAAAGAAAGTAGTCCGGCAAGACACCAGTGAAAATACGGAAAATATGTTTCACTGCAGTGAAAAATATATTTTTACAGTGAAAATACGGAAAATGAAAATACGCATTTTATTTCATCAATATTTTTCAATATTTCATTTATAAGTATATAATAAAAACAATTTTTTGTCGAATTTTGTTGTGAAAACTATCTAGAATGAAGGAAAATAGTCTAACTAAGAAAATGAATCCGAACACCAATATCTTTAATCCAGTCGTTAACGCTGTACAGACGTTTAAAGTGTTGTTTACGTGACGTCACAATGTAGCGCCAAACAGCACGTGCAAAACAATCAAATTAAGTACGCTATTTTAATGTCGCAAACGGGTTAAGTTTTATATTTATTTCACTTTTAATAATTTGTATTTCGCTTGAAATATTATAGACTGCAATAAAATAAACAAACAAAGTTTTATTAACGTTTTCAAAATTCGTTATTCTCAAAATGTTCCTACACACGGTGGATTTAACGACAGTTTTTTTTCAACCCACTGGAACGGCCTTTAAAGGACGTTTCTATTGGAAAATCTGAGGCGATAACAAATTTAACCACCAAACATAAAGTCCAACTTTATAACAATAATTATATTTTTTCTTGACGTGTTAGAATGGAAATAGATATTTAATTCTTCGTGCATTATTGTATAATAATTCACGTTTTTCGTTCAAATGCTTTGTAATTAATCACTCTGGCCTATCGGCCTTCGTGATTATATTACTACGCATTTGAACTCTAACCGTGCATTATTATTCAACAATGCACTCAGAATTGATATCTATTTCCTAAATAAAAGCATTTGATCTTACATTGAAGGGACTCCAATGTGTTTTTTCACATGACTGGACTAGAAATATTTTTCAGATATTTTATACCACTGGGACAAAAAAACTTAACCCATAACTTTTTATTTATTTACAGATTCAAATTGTACTTGGACAAAAGAACATGTACATAATTACTTATTCATATCTGGATATATGGATTCAAAATAAAAGGAAAGGGGCTTTTAACTTCAATGTTTATTACTTAAAAAATGTAAATTTAAACTGAACAAATGGGTTTTATTTGTGTTAAAATATGCATTTTATTATGGATTGTAAAGTTTTAAGTATAATAAACAAAAGTAGTATATACTGAATAAACCACAGTTTATGACAATAAAATAGTAATTTCATGAAATAAATACAAATAATTAGTCGAGTTAGAAAAAAAATACTAACATAAGTTACACATAGCTGTTTTGGGCTGTCGATCAGTTGTTTTATATTGCAATAAAATGTAAATTAAATAAGCAGGTTTGTAGTATTTTGTTTGTTTGTTTGTTTTTGGGTTTTACGTCACATCGACACAGTATAGGTCATATCGCGACGTTCCAGCTTTACTGTAGGAGGAAGACCTCAGGTGCCCTTCCGTGCATTATTTCAGGCACGAACGGGTACCTGAGTAGTTGGTAGTGTATCCTGTTTATGAATATATTTTAAAACAGGTATGCTGGGGCTTTATTTGGCATTAAAGGCGCATAATTTATGCCTCAGGAATACTATCAATTTTATTTGTCAAAAACTTTCTTATTTTTGGTATTTGGTTACAGTTTCTGAAATAAACTTGTTTGCCATATGCATAAACCTTAAACCTTTTTAATACTTTTGTTCTGCTGGCAATTTGTATAATTTTAGTAATGAGTATTTTGTATGGAGGTCAAAATACTACATGTACTTTGTTTACATTTTGCTACATTTACAACACATCACTGCACGTTCAGCCCTACTTTCTTCAGTTGTTATAAATATCTTTTGTCAATCTTCCAAAATAAAAAATACCGAATATAGACCAATAGTTAACTAGCTTAAAGAAATATACATGTACATGTACGTATAATGGCCCAGCCAAGCGATACATAAATTTCTTTCGATTAATCTGTCCAAACCATTTATTTATAAGAAAATTGTATTGTTAAAAATAAAAACACGCTAGATCTACTGCTATTCAAAACGTCAAAAATCTAACACCGGAGAATGATTTTAGGCACATGCTCTTAAATTTTGCCCGCTTTATAATCATCGATTATCGATTGATACTCTGAACAATGGTCGGGTAAATGGAGCAGAAATTTGATTGCTCATTTCTAAAAGCAGGTGTGCCTGAATAACAAGATTATTTCACGTCGTATACTACTTTATTACCCTTCCAGATTTTTTCCACCTTTTTGATTGGATATAGATCCGTCGAAAGAAATTGATATTACCGAGCCTGACGGGTAATATACACACTAAATATACCCGTTTGGTACCCCACGTTGTAAACAACATGCGTTGTGGCGATGCGCGTACGGTTCGATTTTACGCGGTGTAAATTCCGATATACAAGCACTTTTTAAATGTCAAATGAAAAATATTTACCAAAAGAAAGTAATGATGAATATTCTCATCAGTATTGAAAACAAAAATGGCCTCGACAATGCTTGATATTAATTACAAAAAAGTGTCTTCGACAGACTATCCCCTTTCTATTGTTTACATTCGTTAGGTACGAAAGCAAATACGTCATGTATTTATGTGATGTCATGTTGTGGTGAAAGGAATCTTATCTCGACGTTTCAATTGAAAAAGCAATGATTTATTTTAAAATCTGACTCGGCATGGAAAGGGTAATAAAATTGTTATTTTGGTTTTGGAGTGATATATGTAACGGCTTGGGTGATATAAAATCTTGCCAGGTAATATATCCACATATATCACTCCAAAACCAAAATAACATATAATATTTGGAAAATCCCGAAATGAAACGAACAGTTTCATTTCGGGTTTTTCCAGATATAAAAGTATAAGAAAATTCACACTGACATTGGTTGAGAATATAAACACATATTATTGATGTTTTCACATACATATGAAACAAGGATGAACTATAAATTCCTTTTCTTTAAGTGTTAATATCCTATCATTGAGATGTCATTTGTAGTTTTACTTAAAGCCTATACAGTATGTTATTTTAATATTTCACGTATATACATGAACATGTACTTATACAATGTAATACATTTATATGGTAACATATATCTATCAGATACATATATCGTTTTATTTAGTTATCTTATACTACTGAATGCTAATTATGTTGATTTTCACTTAATTTGGATAATCATGACGTTTAATTTATACACATGGCTACCGGGTATTTATGAATTAATATCCCCTACTTTAAAATAGAATTGTGCTGTATAATCAATTGGTTATAAACATTTGAACAGGTTAATATCACCATATATAAGACGGTTATTTGCTGTATTTATATTCAGCCTTGATGATTACCTTACTTTGAATGTTAAATGCAATACATACAATACATTTCCAATATTCTATAATGGTTCGATCAATTACAGTAAATCTAATACGACAATTATTTTTACATATTAAATTCCGCGCGTAAAGTTATTAAAATAAACATTTTCAGTTATCTTTTGGTGTATTTTTTGTGTTTTGTTCAACCTTAAGGGCACTGGCGTTTATCCAAATACATTTAATCATTTCGACGAAACGGGATATAAATACCAGTCAGGCAATATAAATTGGTACAACTTGAAATCTAAAAGAAAATCTGCCAGCTTAATAGTTGTATAGGTAATGTACACTTCTATTATATTTCCGTTTGAACGAAAACGTTTCGCGCCGTGGGAATTATGTCATTTTTGTCTCCGTAACCAAGTTTGTCTCGTTGCGATAATATGAGCCGTGCCATGACAAAACCAACATAATGTGTTTGCGACCAGCATGGATCCAGACCAGCCTGCGCATCTGCGCAGTCTGATCAGGATCCATGCTGTTCGCTTACTAACTATTACAAGTAGAGAAACTGATAGCGAACAGCATGTTTCCTGATCAGACTGCGCGGATGCGGGATCTGATCAGGATCCATGCTGTTCGCTTACTAACAATTACAAGTAGAGAAACTGATAGCGAACAGCATGTATCCTGATCAGACTGCGCGGATGCGCAGGCTGGTCTGGATCCGTGCTAGTCGCAAACGCACCAGCCTTAGTTATATACATAGCTTTGGCATAATTTATATACAATGTCTTAATACTTCACATTGTATCTGGAAATTCATATTTCAGATGCAGTTTTATGCAACGTACACACTTTCCAGTTTCTTTTCCATAAACCGCCTTTATGTCTTGTTTCACCCCGCTTCAAAAGGATTAATTAGCTGTCAAATCTTTAATTTCCATTTTCCATTTTTATCTTAATGCAAATAATTTGAAGCTATTCTCTTTGAACTCTGACACTAGAAGGTGGTTATCCTGTGATGAAATCGCTAGACAATGTGGTAGTCCCAAACCGTCGGCTGCAGTCAGAATTTCGTGAACTTTGACCCCGTCGGGAGAAATTTGATGAACAGTCATGTTTCCACTAGAAATGTAAACATCGCCGTCTGAGTCTATGGCAATTCCACTTCTAAGCTCTAAATTTCTGTCTGTGTAGGTAAACACCTCTTTATAATGTGATTCTCCATTTGAAATGTCCATACAGTACACGCAATTCCTTCCCAAATCATTGATATACAGCAAATGCTTCTTGCTGTCTATACGGATCGCTGATGGTCGAACGAGGTTGACCTGCTCGGTGACATGTTTGATAGAATCTAATATCTTTCCAGTAATATCTAGCACATGTATTTCTCCTGTTCCACCCTTCACTGAAGTGGATCCGTATAGTTTTCCTTCGCTACAATAGGCCAGACCGTGATAAGGAAAACCCGTGTCTATGCGTCTGCACAAAGATAGGGTCGTGTTGACCGTTATTATCTGAATGACGCTCTCATCAATTAGGGAAGTTGCAACTTCTTTCTCTCCTGTAACCACAATGTCGTTAGGTCTAGATGTGAGCACTATGTGGCTGATGTAGCTGCAATTCTTGTTAAAAAGTTTTATACTCTTATTGTGATAATCGGCCAGGAGAATTCTGCCGTCTTCAAGAATTTCACTGCCGGTCACATGACACGTGGTTTTGTCACCTGGAATCCGGACGGAATGACCACCCACTGGAATCGCCTTCTTTCGTTTCGATATTGATGGTGTAGAGGACAACCTTTTCTGGTATCGCTGATTTGAATCGACTCGGAGTAACACGGAACTTTGTCTTTGTAACTTCTTATCTGAGCGTTCATTCTTGCCGACTTGTACGTCACCAACGCTGTGTAGATTTTCTTTAATCAATATAAATGTCTTATCAAATTTGAAGTGAACATTTGTCTCTTTCATGTTACTTTCAATTTCATCTGCATATAAAGCATACTTATCCAACTGGTGTTCAGCCTTTTTAAAAGCTATGTAAACTTGAGGCTGCCTAGCATTTTGTTTCACTGTAGTTAGTACTTTCTGTGTGTCATTTAATGTTTCCAGTACATTTTGAATCGTATCTATCTCGTTTTGAAGTTTGTTTTTTACATCCGAACTTTTCATCTTTACAGTATTGTCGGCTTCTTCAGCAAGCTTACTAATTCTTTCTATAGCATTTGTTGTTTCGGTCTTTATCTTGTTTAGTGTTTCAGAAACTTGATCTGATATATTAGCAGAGTGTATCTTCTTAGTCTGAAACTGGGCTGTAAGTTTTGTCTGCAAACCTTTTAGAGACTTCTCTACTTTACCCATTTCACCACTTTCAGCAAACTGGTCGACCTCGTCTAAGATATATTTGATATTATTGCATCCGAGATGACTTATATCTTTGCACGTTTTACAACAAAGTGATTGGTGACCTTCACAGATGTACTCGATGCATCGACCCGGATGTTCTGGACAAGATTCCGTCATAGAACTATTTGCTGGAGTCTTGCTGTCATCTTCAATATCCAGTAAATGATGAGTGCTAGTGAGTTTTAATTTTCGGTGGTGTTGTCTACAGCTGTTACACAGACGCTCAGAACATTCCAAACAGAAAACAACGGATTTATTTTTCTGTCCTTCTTCCTGGAGACACGGCATGCACAAACTATCAGTCTCATGGTCGTTTGCCAATGTTAATGAAATCCTTATCTCGGATTTGTTTGATGAATCCATATTTCTACTAAATCGTCGTTGTTTAGACGGATAGAAATAAACACTATCACTCCTTCATGTACAACTTCACAATATGTTGGTTCACATTTTCACAAGGAGCTTAATTGTTCTCGGAAGCGCATTCGTACAAAAGTCTATTTCCTGATCTCCTTATATAGTGTATCTACCGTCTAGTTCATCGAATTTGACACTTGAGTTTTTTTTTCAGCCCACTCACTTTCAGATCTGATCGCTGATTGTTCATACTTTTAACCAAGTAGTAGCGGTCTCATTTGGCTAGTTAAACATATCTTTTTTACATTTTAATCTGATCTGAAATTACCTCTGCCTTTTGAGAAAGAAAAGGAAAGGATACTAAAATATAGATTTAAACAATGTCTACTTTACATAATAAATATTATACATGTAGTTAAACAGTAAAAACTTTCAAGAAAATACTCACATCCAAAAGCGGAGGTTTTATGCAGACAAAGCTGTAAACAATTAGAAATGCTTCCTTTTCCAATTAAGAAAGTGAAGTAAATGTGTCCGTGTAATTATCTGAAGATTAAATGAGCACGTTTGTATGGAGAACTTGACTTCATAAACGACATATGACGCAGTTAATATAAACCAGGTTACGGATAAATAGCGATGTATATATATATAATTTCTATTTTTTATTAGTATTATGTGGGATTCAAGATGTTCGGTGGCAGATCACGCGAAAATAAAGTCTTTTTTTTGGGGGGGGGGTGGTTTGGTTGGGGGTCCCATTTACATATGAACTAAAGGTTAGTGAGACTGTAAGACACTCCCTTAAGACAATTATATTTTTTCGACTTACAGGGGTTGGCACTTACTAACAACAACAATAAAAAAACTTGCAGTAAAACTACAATTCAATGCAAAAATGAAGCATCATTTGATTCATATTAATTAATTGAATCGCGATTTCAATTATATTTTTTAAACATACTTTTCACCTAGGAAGTTTCTCTACATCTATTTAATAGATAAACATATATTTATTTTTACCTACCGGCTCCTTTGTTAAAAGCGGTCTAGTTAATCACTTACCGACCGGTTAACAGGTCTGCAAATAGATACCGACCGGTTATTGTACTATTGTTCTCTATACAATAGAATATAAGAATCTTACACCGGCTGCCGGTACAGACCGGAATATCTGGCTCGAGGGTGACTGTTTACGGCGGTAACGAGGCTCTGCCGAGTTTCCGCTGTAAAGTCACCCGAGAGCTAGAAATTCCTGTCTGTACCAACAACCGGTGTTTGATTCTTTTTCTTGCATATAACATGTCAATTATTTTCAAGCAGAAATTACAAAAACGGATATTCTTATAACGCACTTTTTACTTATAGTAGCGTATGAACTGACAATTTCATTCATAACGGTTAAGTGACGTCATCCTAAGAACGCAATTCATTCATAAAAGGGTCGCGTCAATGACGTTATTTAAAACACGCGACTTGTCTTACATGGGGGGTGTAAGATAGAGTTTTCTAGCACCGGTGTAAACGGTAGATAATCCTGTCTGATATGCAAGAAATATGTGAAGTCGAGAAACTCGTGCATTACATTACACAATATTCACCGTAAAATAACGCTAAATTGTGGGGGAGGGGGATAATGACCACTTTGAATAGGAAAAAGGGTCGATATATATTTTAAAGATTAATCGAAATAAATTAGCGCATACGGCTGTAAGTACCCTCATAACTTATATTCCAGATTATTTGTGAGAAAAACGAACTGGCTAACGTTACTGTTCTGGCGTTAAAGTTTTGTGTTTCGCCGATTTTAATGAGTATAACAATGCACATTAAGCCTTTCTTTAAAGTTTGCTTGTCGGTATACCTAACACATTTGCCGAACTATATAGCTTCATAAGATACTAGTTTTCGGTATTTATTTCCACAACTATGTCTGAATTTGCAGAATCCTGCATTATTTTAACAATTTTGCATTATAGGATATATACGACGATTATATTATTGGTGCATATCGAATCAAAGTCAACTTCTGCAATTTTCTTTCCCAAAATATTACTTTCAGAGAGAGTATAGTTCATCTTAAGTATTAGACCGTTTTTCTCATTTTTTCCCAGTTATTTTTACATTACAATTTGGATTTTGTATACCAGTACCAAGAATACGACTTGTGCTTCCATTCTAGACCGCGTGCTTACATGCGGTCTTATAACGGATGATGCTAATTAAGAATACACGGAAAGAAAATTCTTCCAAAAATGGATGAAATTCTAAGAACATTTAAAATCAGCCATCATAAAAAACAACAACAACAAAACCATCTTACATAACGGTGTAACTTCATTTATTACTAATATTTATTCATAGAACCCCGTCTTTTAATTTCCTTTGAAAAAATCGTATAATTTAATTATATAAGAAATAGCCTGATAATCTATTTACCATGAAATTTATTATATAATAATGATAAAGTGTTCCCTTTTTATGATTAGAAAACATTTTTATCTTCCTCAGTATTTGTTTATGTCGTATGGTCCTTTTCAAATGTATGAATGGTCTGTTTATGCCTGTAAGGACATAAACATACGCCTTGATAAATAAATAAATAAATAAATAAGATAACAATTTCTGGCGCAAACCAAGAGAAATATTTATATCAAAGTGCATAAATACAGATCCGAAATACATAAACGATCAATGGAAATATGCATGATAATGAAACATAATGAATAACAACAATTACCTGTAAGGACATAAACATACGCCTTGATTAATAAATAAATAAATAAGATAACAATTTCTGGCGCAAACCAAGAGAAATATTTATATCAAAGTGCGCATGCGTGAGGTGGATTTTCCGGGAAGTTTGTAAAAACTGAGGCCCGGCATGCAAATTATGTCAAATGAAATCTGAGAAATTAATTGTTATAATGAGATGATGAAACGGAATGATATAGGAATGATATGGGATAATGGATTTTGTATATCGGACTGTAAACAGACAAATACAAGAGATATATATATACAAATACAAGGACAAAATGATACATAAAAACGATATTCAAAAACACGAATATCGACCACATGACATACTTCCCCACTTTGGGGAATGTCGCCCCGACATTCATAAAATATTAAAGAGGAAGAGCTTGAATCAGATATTGCAAGTAGTAAGCTTATACCATAAAGTAACTAAACTACTAGGCACTACATAACTAAATATAAATACTGAAGGCAATTACAACCTGTGAGTAAATATATAATACCCGGGCAAAATACCTTAAACTCAAGCATGTTCCACAAAAATACCGAATGCCGCGAATCGCGAAAAATATATGTCACGCAGAAACAAAATTTTAATTTATCAGTAGAACTGAGAATTCATTTAAGAGGTGCACTCTCAACAATAAATCCTTTATTTTTAAAGTACTGTAAAGTACATTTATAAATTATCAAGGTAAAATATATGGTATATGGTATAAAACATAAAACGAAACACATCAGGTACTGAACAACGCCTAACTTGAGACACACCTATACTATAAAAAAAAAGAAGAAAAAGCATTAATTTAATTTCCAGTTATCATTAAGCATCCATCCGGGTTTCTTTCTTGTACGTTTCTGCCTCTGTAAATTGTTGTTGTTGTCCTTAGATGGATTTTTCAGTGCAGGAATGACATATTTTGAACCTGTAACAGAATGAGAAGTTTGAGTTGTTGACGTGGCATCTTGTTTGCTGTTTGATGTTCCTGTAAAAAAAGTTGACATAAAATTGTTAGAATCATGTATTGTGGAAGAATTGCTTTGTGAAACATTTGATGGACTTGATGTAAGTGAGGTATTGGAATCTAACGGAGCTGTAATGGAAACATCAGAGGAGGGATTGGAGAACGAGTTCTGATCCGAATGTAAGTCAGAGGAAGCTGGCTTGTATAAGGACTCAGTTGTTTTGCACAAAGGCATCCCCATAAAGGGAAGTAAAAGGTTCCTGTGCAAAACCCTGGACCTGTCCTTGCTGTTTTCCTTCTTCACCTCATAGATGGGAATTCCAGAGGTGGGCTGGCTGAGAATGGTGTAAACATCTTTTTCCCATCTATCGGCAAGTTTGGATTTTCCCCGAACACCTACATTTCGGACCAGTACTCGATCCCCGGGCTTCAATTCCGCTTCTCTCACACGCGGAGGTCATAGTACCTTTTATGTTTCTTGCCTTGTTTCTTGGCCTCTCGGAGTGCAACAGAATATGAGAATTTTAGTCGGTTCTGGAGACCTGAGACGTAAGAATGGTCCTTGACAGGAAAATTTGTCTGGTTCGATGCCAAGAAACGCATCGATGGCAAGCCTAGGGTGGCGACCAAACATGAGGAAGTGGGGAGAATAACCAGTAGAAGAATGGGGAGTAGAGTTATAGGCATGGACAAGAGCGGGAACATGAGACTTCCAATTGACCTTCTTGTCATCTTCCAGGGTCCCTAACATATTCAAGAGGGTTTTGTTAAAGCGCTCAGGCATCCCATTACCCTGTGGATGATACGGAGTAGTCCTGGTTTTGTCAATATTGGCCAACTTGCACAACTCCCGGATAACTTCACTTTCAAAATTCCGCCCTTGATCACTATGGAACCGACTAGGAAAACCATAGTGACAAACAAATTTTCAAAGAGAAGTTTAGCGGTAGTATGTGCAGTTTGGTTCTTGGCAGGGATAGCCAGAGCAAAACGATTTAAGTGATCAGTAATGATCAAGATGTTTTCATAACCACCCCGAGACATCTCCAGAGAGAAAGAAAATCCATACAGACAATTTCCATTGGATAACTCGACTGAATAGGATTTAACTTAGCAGTCGTTTTATCCAATGACTTTCTCCAGATACATCTGGGGCAGTTTCGAACCCTGTGTTCGATATACTGTTCTAACTGAGGCCAAAAGAAACGTGAACGGAACAAGGAAATCGTTCCTTGTACAACCTTGATGTCCTGACTCATCATGCAAACCCTGGAAAGCTAAATCAAGCATATGTTCAGGGAGAACAAGCTGAGTAACAGGATAACCATTTGAAGTACCTTTACGATAAAAAATTGAATCCTTAAAGTAAACGTTGCTCCATTCCTTCAGAAACGATCGAACCTTGGCCGTTTCATGTGACTTTTTGGCGTTCAGTTAACCTATGACCAATTTCAAAGAGTTGATCTAAACGGGAAAGTGTTGGATCATCTTGCTGCTCCTTCTTCCAATCAATAGACTTAAGGCTGCTTCCTTCAATCTTCTCTGGGATTAAGAGAAGAACTATTCACTATTTAGGGGAGAAAATGTGCAGCCTGACGGGACTCGAACCCGGGACCTCGGCGTAACGCGGCTCTACCGACTGAGCTATCCGGCGCTTACAATCTTCTCCCTAAATCGTGAACAGTTCTGAACCGTGACATACTCCTCTGCTAATTGAAATTCGTCCTCGATTTCACAAAAAGAGCAATGTAAATTAAACTCTATATCAGTCACGGTCCCCCGTTGGCGCCAAATGTCACAGGGGAGAAAAATGTGCAGTCTGATCGGGACTCAAACCCTGGACTCTCGGAATACCGTAACGCGGCTCTACCGACTGAGCTATCCGGCCGCTTACACATCTTCTCCCCTAAATAGTGAACAGTTCTGAACCATGACATACTCCTCTGTTATATTGAAATTCGTCCTCGAATTTCACAGAGTTACAGAGCAATGTAAATTAAACTCTGAGCTATATCAGTCACGGCCCCACGTTGGGCGCCAAATGTCACAGGGTGAGAAAAATGTGCAGCCTTACCGGGACTCGAACCCGGGACCCTCGGAATACCGTACCGCGGCTCTACCGACTGAGCTATCCGGCCGCTTACACATCTTCTCCCCTAAATAGTGAACAGTTCTGAACCGTGACATTCATATTATTAATATGTTATGTATTCATATATCAAAATAATGATCTACAAACTGTTTTCATTTTCTGTGTATTAACTCAATAAGTACATTACCTGACCTTATTACATAATGAAACCCCACGAAAATCTCGAGAATATTCAAATAACACCTGATTTGTGAACGAATGAATTACAAGAGCGTAACGGATGGTATCTTTGCTTGGCTTTGGAATGCTTTCTTAAACATGATAAAGTACATAAGTAATATGTTTCTTGTGAGTAATATTAATAAATACTGAGCTAAAAACTGATGTATGGATAGAAAAACAAAAGAGCATGTAGGTTAGATAGTTACCGCACTCGGAATAGGTCTGCATAGTATTTACAGACCCGGTGGCCTTTTTAAAACCTCGATCGCTACGCTCTCTCGGTCTTCAAATCGCCACCCGGGTCAGTAAATACTGTGCAGACCTATTCCTCGTACGGTAACTATTACATAAGTATTAAAACAATTTTTTGTCGGTATATTAGAATGATAATGTTTTAACCATGACGTGCAACTAGGAAGTTTAAAACGGTTGACCGGCCAGCAGATCGTTAAAGCCGTGGATATTTGTCCGACATATCAGTTTTGTGTTCGCTTAAGTTAAACATTTTTTTTAATTATGGAAATAAAAACGGATGTCCTAATTCTAACAGTGTTGTTTCTGGCGACAGTGCCTTTACAAAATGTTGTTTGGGCGCAACTGACCGGTACGTTAAAATGTTTTTATGGTATTTTATGATATATGAAAAAAATGTTTTTGCGTACTTTTCAATGTTATCGCTGACTTCATTTCATTGCGAAAAATGTTTTCATATTGTTTATTTTGTATATGTACTATGGTTGTCAGCAATGTTTTGTTTCTTATAAAAAATGTGAAAATTTCCAGATTAAAAAAAAATCTGAAAACAACGGTTATAATTGTACATATGTTCTAAAAGGTGAAAAGAAAGTGAAATTTCGTGACTTTACTGGTCATTAAATAAAAACTAATGTGCATTAATATAAAATTATTAATTTTGGCACTTTTTTGGGTTATTTTAATTTCGTGGTATCGCGTTTTCCCCATTCGCTAAAACCGGTTTTATATACTGTCTTAAACGTCGTGTCTCCGCATGACGCGGTGCCGTGTTGTTCACACCTCGCGCCGATACTAAAAGTATGAATATGTAAGAAAAGGCATTTTTTCGATGAATTTACTAAAAGACGACACAATTAATGTGATATGAAAAAGCAGCCAAGGTTATTTTAAATTATTCTTATGCATTTAATATGCTCGAGTTAATTTTTACAATTGTGATGAGAACTTTTTTTCGGCCGAGAGCCGTCTAAAATCAGATTGATCCTGTAATCTTTTCAGGGAAGAACTGAATATAAGTAGAATTCTCATTGAATTTGGTCATTTAAAAATTACATGCTAAAATCTGGGAGTGTAATAATAAGTAAACGATTTAAAGGAAATAGAATAGAATAGAAACGAAATAGCTTACGCGTCTAATGTTTGATTAATCAAGAGGAGTTTCAGTAACAAAATTTCCCCTCAGATTTATCAGATTTTCAAGTTCTTTCACTTTCTAGTTTAATCTTGACAGATTTATTTACATTGACTTAAAAATCTCAATAGTCAGATATAAATTTTGTCCACAATTACGAGACAGCCAATAATTTTTAGTCCGAATAAAATTATTAGATCAAGTATATATTTTGTACGTGGTGGCGCCTCCGATCTTTGCTAATGAATTTAATAGCGGAATTATATAGGTAATGGGTATACCTTATATTTGATACGTTAATATTGGTTAAAATACAGTTGTTAATATTTTTGATATTTACAATGGGGGACATTAGTGAATAACCTCCCCTGAATACTCCCTATAAATCGATAGGTCCTAAGCAATTGGATTACTCGGACTTTATCGCCTATTTCTTTGTAGCAAACTGAATTAATTAGGGCTAATTATTATCATTTGTAATATTCAGATTAAATATTGCGATAAGATGTAGAATCTGTTGACATAAATGAAACATTTTTTTTCTTATTGTTTACATATTTGTTGATGCATGTGGAAATAATTTATTAAAACATATCAACCTGTCTTACATAAAACTCAACGATAAAAGCAAATGATTCCAAATATTTGGACCTACTTACATTTTGGTTAACCTCAGTTTTTATCAAGGAAAGATAATCCACTTTTGTCCCTCATTATATATCTCTTTCAAAAGTAAAACGTTACGTTATATCATAAAAATATATCTAAAAACAGATGATGATAATTGAGATACACGCATTCATGAAAAAAAAAAATGATTTGAGTCATGAAAAGTTTGGCAGAAGAGTAATCGATTTGAATTATTCGAAACCGTCTGATTCTAGGATACTTCTTGTGCTGGGCCGGAATATTGCTTCTACGTCGTAGTGATTAGATATTGCCCATACATAAAATAATACAATACATCAACTCGTAGTAAAGATTGTTGGACTAACACTATTAAGAGCCCAGTATATCACAATTTTTAATTGGTACAAGTAATAAGTGTCATTAAACAGTTATTGCTAACATTTCGTCATGGAAAAGTTTTTGGCAGTGAAAACAGATTGACCTCGGCCAAGTATCTGTTTTTAGAAAGATACTTCTTCTTTACATTTGAGCCGCGTCATGACAAAACCAACATAGTGCTTACGCGCAATCTGACCAGGATCCATGCTGTTCGCTACCAACCCTATTACAAGTAGAGAAACTAATAGCGAACAGTATGGATCCTGATCAGACTGCGCGGATGCGCAGACTGACTGGATCCATGCTGGTCGCAAACGCACTATGTTGGTTTTGTCATGACGAGGCTCATATATTTAATCAGACACGTATACTGTTCCCTAATTAATGTTAATATTCAGGTTTTGAAATCTCTTAATCCCATAATAATGGCTAATTCAAAAAGTGAGTGACTGTAAGACAATTCCATTACACAATTTCATCAGGATTAATGTTAATTATGACAAAGTCATTGGGACCAGGACAATAAACGATTGATATCAAACTTTGATTAAAATGATCCCGTTAAGTGTTACCAAACAATTATTTAATCTTGATCTTTATCTTATTTGTAAAGAGAGTATCACATTACATCTTTAAATATTGCTATTACTGCGCTAGATTTATCTATTTATCTCGAGGAGATAGGTAAGGGGTGTCTCTCAGTTTTTTTCCGTCTGAATATTTGAAATGAATAGTTTACATTTTTTGTCTGTATAATTCAGACGGTAATAGCATAATTATGTTTATAGATTGGTCTACGACCTTGGGGTCAGCAAACTTTTAAATCCGCTATCACTAGATCGAAAATTCTAGCGTGACGGACAAAAAATCATGGATTAAAATTATTTACTTAAATTATTAGTTGTCAGCGACATGTGGAGGACAGCATTGCGTACTTTGGTATAGAAGGGATTTTTTGTTTGTTTTTATTTCTAAACGGTACAATGTAAAACACAGTCAAAAACAAAACTCAAGTCAAGCGTATAGAATATAGTCATACATTCGCTTCGGGCTGATTTAGTTCTATATAAAGGTTTTGAATAATGCTTATAAATAATATACTTTGATATTAAATTGCGTTTTTAAAGAGTATCTGTAGTAGTTGATTATTAAAGGCTGTTTTTTTAAATATAAACTGGCATGCATGCGTTGCGTATCACATTTCAATTGTCAACACATCTTGCAATTTAATACATATTCTTTATTGTTTTTCAAAGGAATATTTCATAGAATTAAGAACTCTTATCACACAAGGCCATCAAAAGTATCATGCATTCATTAGATATATCATTTGCCAAATATTACATTTATTTTTCTCATGATTCTCATTATTCTTGATCACATACCCGCATTTTATTGGCTTGCAGGCACGGCATTTGTTTTGGAAAAGTTGTTCCGGTTAGGTGATTTCCTGCTTACATTTGTTAGTGCATGATTGGACGGGAAACCAATCTATGATCGTGTCAATCGCAACTTTTCGGCCCTTTCCGTCACTCTTCGGATTAATAATAATAGCCGAGGCAGTTCCGATTGCAATCGTGACAATTCGGGCGATTCCGTCATACTGCGGAATCAGAGGAAATCTAAGCTATTTTATCCCAGTTTGTTTATATAAATAGGATTTCTATTTTTACTTGATTTATCGGTTGAAAGCGTAAGTAGAAGGAAGAAATAAATTATAAACGAAATTGTTCCGTTTCAATTCTTTTTCAAGACGCAAAAGTTAGTTTCTGTTATAATTGGTTTTTGTCTTTATTAGTTTTATACAATTGAGAATGGTTACTGTAGTAGTATTTCCGTCTCCAAAGGGCGGTCAATCACACAGAATATTAGTGCATGATCGAGTTATATTTAGATCTACTGAGTCTTTTATTTAAGTAAGAGTTTAAACGTCTTGGTGAGGTAATCTAAAAATAGCCCATGCATATCATTAACCTTACCACATGCTGATCTACAGATAGCGTCATAGATATTTCAGGTGTAACATAGTTGATACATGCTTATTAATTGGTACCACGTAACGAAGTTTACTTGTCTACAAAGCTGCTATATAAATGAAATTAGCAAATGCCAAAACGAATGACTCTCTCTGCGAAAAAAGTGGAAATGAAATTGGCACACTTAATTGTTTCCCTTCAGTATAATCGATAGCTCTCGACGTGGGAGAGCCAATGTTAGTATTTTTACGATTGATTATTTTCTTTATTAGTTTTATACAATAGAGGATATATTTCAAATCGTTTTTGACAAAAAATATTCGTTTTTACAAAAAACTAAATAAACCCTTTATGATATACAAATACCGTAATTCAAAAAAATTGTGATAATAAATTGAAACAAAAAAAAAGGGTTGGGATGATGGCACAACTGAGCAAGCCTTTCCTTTTAAAAGGAAACTTTATTTTCACATTGTTTTCCATTTGAATTTTCTTTTTTGCGTGCGTTAGCACGTGTACTTTATCGTTACATATGTTCAAATATTCTTATTTTTTATGATGTTTAAACCGGAACTATTTTTCATGCTCCTTGATTTTATGAAGGATAGTGCATCTTGTACTACGACGGTATTGGAAACATACTCGTTTAAGCAACTCAGTATTTTGTCACACGCAACTGAACTTTTAAACTTGCATATACTTACTTGTAGTTGCCGTTTTAACCCAAACCTGGTATAAAAAATAAATGTTATTCAGATTTGTTTATCAAATTTCCCATTGAAAACTTTGTTAAGTCACGTCTACCTTGCGTAAATTGTTTACGTATATATTTTCAAACAATATTGCACAATGCAATCAGGAATATTAAATATTTGTTTATGTGTTCTGTCTCAAAAGGTTTTTGGTTCTTTGCTTTTCCTTTATTGTCGACAGACAATGAATTATCAAATATAGCTTTATATTCATGTCAATAATTATTGAACCATTACATGCAATCTATGAAATTATCGACCCAGAGCGTTTTAAAATTTAAAGTTAATAATAAAAGATAATATTTTAACACACACTTCTTATTTTTAGTTTTACCGTAAAAAGGGGCTTATATTTGAAAAAAAAAACAACAAAAAACAATCAGAATTATCCTTTTCAAAATGGCGTCGAGTTTAGCATTGTTTGTGTTTGTATGTAGCATTGGCATCATACAGTCAATCAGAACGTCCGAATATCATGAAGGTCGAATTTTCTCGTAATGACCGTTTTTTTTTCATTATGGCCGTTTTTTTCTATCCATAATGTCGTGGCCAAGTAGTGCTTCGTTTAAATAAAAGTTTAAAACCATATGAAAAGTGAAAGGTTGCGAGGGTAATAAAGACATCCTCACACAAATAAAAATACAAAAGTAAAAGTTTAAAACAAAATAATGCAAGGATTTATCTAAATGATGCAAGTCTTAACAATAAAGGTCAAGTTAATTGTTGATCACTGCTTTTATTCATAGCTAAGAGTGTTTAATATACAATGGCTATGGACATATCCTTGTGGCAAAGGCCTATAACCGGAGGTGATTAGCTTTTGCAACAAAAATAGTGCCAGGTTAGTCTGCACCAAACTCGTAGTCTGACGAGGCTCAATATTATTATTTGGTTAACCTTAGATTTGATCATGTCAATTCTTTTCTTTTCCCCCTTATTTTCAGGTGCTGTTTTCGACCACTCAATTGTCATCACTTCTTTGAAAAAGGATGCATTTGCCAAACAAAATAAACACATAATGTCAATTCTTTTTTCCCTAACTTCCAGGTGCTGATTTCGAGCACTCAATTGTCGTCTCTTCTTGGATGAAAAATATATCTGCGACACAAAATAAGCACATACGCCTGTTACCAGGAACCTTGTATGACGCTGGCAATATTACTACTACAAGATATATTTGGTTTACGGAATTCAACACAAGGCTGCTCAACATTGATGTCGACTATGTCAGAAATAGACTTTACATTTATGACTGGCACACGGCTACTATATATGCAGTGGAAAACTTAAACTGGAGAGGAGATTCTGCCAACCTTTCCGTGACTGTTATTCATTCTGGTTTATCAAGGTCTTCAACTCGTATATCCGTAGATTGGGTCTCAAACAATATATATTGGTCGGATGCTATATATGGTTGGATTGTGGTTCAGTCTGCAGACAAAGAAGACGAGTACAAAATTCTGGTAGACAATGACATTGAAAAGCCTTACGCATTAGTGGTTGACCCCATTAGCAAGTAAGTTAATTTTTTAAATCTTTTTAATATATTCCAATCTAAATAACTTGAATATGATACTAAAATAAATTTTTGCAATGTAAAAAAACAAAAAAAAAACAAAAAAAAACAAAAAAAACAAACAAACCAACAAACAAAAAACCAACAAACAACAATAAACAACAACAATAACAACAACAACAAAAAAACCCCAACAACAACACCTTTTTACTGCTGAATGTCCTTAATACACTACATGTATATGACATTCTTTATTTTCAGGTATATGTTTTGGAGTGATATCGGTCGCAATGTGAAAATTGTACGGGCGTCTTTATCAGGTACTGACATGGAAGCTATCATCACAACTGGGTTGGTGTTTCCGATAAGTATTGCCATTGACCAAGAGGATAGCCGATTAGTTTGGGTTGACTGGTCTCGTGACACGTTGGAAACCAGCGATTTCAACGGGGATTCTCGGCGTGTTATTAGCAGATTGTCACACACGGAATTCTATGACGTTGCAGTGTTTAAGGTTCGTGAACCACTAATAACCTTTACAGCATTCATAATTATTGTTTATGGTGGCAGATTTGTGCCATGCCGCATTTTTGCTCCGCGGGGCGCCTGGCGAAAACCAGAAAATTCGACAATGTGACCTTTTTACTTTGTCGTACTTTCGTGCTTTCGCCTGACGCAAAACACGTAATAATTGAATAAATTGGAGGGCAAAGAAAAAAGAAAAGATCCTGAACATTGTAGTCTATTGACAATGCAACATTATATTAAACAAGCTTTTCGATTTAAAACCAGTTAATATTTAATATTTTCCTACAGTCAATGATTACACTTTTACATTTCTTTCAATGTATATCAAATACATGATGATACAGGACCCATTAAAACACTTATCAACAATATACTGAGTTGCTAAAGGGAATCTCAAGGAAAAGAATGGTCAAAACCATTCTTTTGACCAAGATGCGTTAGTTTCAATTATCATTAGCTATAACAATCATCTCTATTAAAGTTTAATGTCAGTAATATTTATCGGTAAATCAGACGTAAATTGGTATTTGAAAAACAAACCAAAACATATGGGTTAAATAGTGTTAAATAGTGTTAACATAATGTTAAATAGTTCTAATAATATGATTTTTGGTTACTTATAGGGCAATGAAGCCTATATTCGTACAGGCCAATGGGTCATATATATTGTATCTTTGTATAGGGGTGTGTTTTAAACTTTATCAGAAACATATTATAAAAGAATGATACACAAAATAATATCACATGTATGTGATCAATAATCTGTAATAAGTATATTGCTCTGTTTACATGTTTATACGAGCTATTCATCAATTTTGAGTCGTTACCTTGTCACTGTCGTAAGAATGATGGCCCATAATGTTATAAACTTTATTTACTAGGATCTGGTGGCTGTAACAGAATTGAAAAATGGAACTTTATTAGTGTTTAACAAAAATACAGGTGAACTGTTTCAAACCCTCAGACTGACAGGTGGTGATCCTTTTGTTGCTGTTACACTATATACTGCAGAAGCTCAACCGCCGCAAGTTGGTGAGTTATAATATACAGTGCTGATTTAAGATGTAA
The DNA here is from genome assembly GCF_026571515.1 of Ruditapes philippinarum. Lineage (NCBI taxonomy): Eukaryota > Metazoa > Mollusca > Bivalvia > Venerida > Veneridae > Ruditapes > Ruditapes philippinarum. Next base: position 46,439 of record NW_026859524.1, read on the forward strand.
TTTAAATCCATACTTTTTATTTTTTATTGAATTCCAAAATGAATGATTTTTTCAGTATGGAAAGGACCAGTGCTTGAATGACTTTGTGTAAATTATACTTAATAACACACTGTAAGAAAGATATCGGCAAACATTTGAAATATGCCTATTTATTATGCATGTTGAAGGCTCTTTAACTTAAACACGCCAGCAGAATAGTCTTTTAACACTTTACCAGCTTTTAATCACCAAAACTGATAGTACACACACAATCTAAAACATTCTAGCATGTTACTTATAGGACATATAATGGTTCTGTGTCAAATGCATTTAATTATTGGTTCATTACATCGCGTGTGTTAAAAACACAAAAAACAACACCATACACTACAACAACAACAACAAAAAAAAAACAACAAAAAACAACAACAACAACAACAATTAAAAAAGAAAAAAAAACAAATAAAAACAAACAAACAAAAACAGCAGAAGAGAGAAGAGATGTTTTTGACTGACTCATTACGCGCTTGCCATGGTAAACACGCAGATAATAAAAAAATAATTGAATGATTCAATGTCATGTTGAAGGTTATATGTTTGCTTTAAGTCTCCAGATGTAAATTCTAATTCTTTAATCAAACAATCTAATGACCTTGACAACTAATTTCTTCGTCACAGAACTTTCACCATTACTTTACCTCAGTTGCAATAATAAAAGATAAACATAAACCTGTTGCGAAACTTGTGAAATGATATTTCTACTTTTATATTATTTGGGCCCCACAGCAAGGTTAAAATACTAGCGTACATTTTCGCATTTGTTTAATTAGAAGTTTAATAAATGCTAGTGACACAAGGTTTTCCCCTTTCCGTGCCGCAAAATCAATGATACATAAATAAAGGTGAAAGTTAAAACTCTCTATACTTCCTCATTTTCACTTTTAATTTTAACGCTTGATTTGAAAAAGCGTTTTCTTTTGTTGTAGAATACAGTATGTAGGTTAGGTTAGGTATGCAGAGTATTTGTTAGTGACATTACATTTGTTGTTTCGTTGTAAAGTTGAGTTGAAGTAGATATATATTTCAAAATATTGTTTTAATGGTGATTGACCAGTTATTGATGAAAAAAATGTTAATAAAAACTGTCTAAAACATAAAAAGACTGCCCACTCTTTTTATCAACTGAACAGAACGTAACAGGTACATTCTGAATGATAATTGAAGAAATTTCCATGTGCCATGTGACTAACTAATTGTTGATATGAAGTAGAATATAAAATTGGAAACAAATATGAAAAAATATAAATCATTTAGAATTTTACCTGTACTCTCAACATTTACGTTTGGATGAGCATAATGTCACATTAATATACTTTTATGTTATTGTTCATTAAATGTATTATAAAGCTGAAATGGTATGAATTTAAGTATTATAAAACTGGAAATGGTTTGAGTTTTAATATTCAGAAGCCTCTTACGTGTCACGAATTGTTTAAAACCCTTTTCAGATGGTTGTTCAAGTTTCGGTTGTAGCCACATTTGTATAAACGAGAAGAATGGTCCAGTATGTTTGTGTAAAGAAGGCTATACTCTCAATCAAGATGGCGTTTATAAAACATGTTCAGGTAACGTATTCTGTAGTATACTTTGACGTTCTGTATAAATCATTTCCCGCTGTAAGCTCCGACGTTAGGAGAAAATGGGACGTCAAAACAAAACCTACGCACCGGAATGATAGGGCGGGTAGAAAGTATTCCCACAATATGCCCAATGATTTAAGGATGAGATAAAATTAACTGATGTATATAAACAATTAGGAGTTTTATGCCTTCATTTACAAGTTGAATTTTTAAAGAGAAGCAATGTTGAGGTCTTGTGTATATGCATGCCAGCATGAATGCTGCAGATTTTAAGTAAAACCCGATCTTTATGATTACTGACAAACAAAGCGGAAGAAAGATTAAAAATGAAAAAAGACTTTTGAAAAACTTTAGTCAAATGTATACCGAATTATGTCTATAAACTAGCATGAACTGTGAGTATTGAAAACAGTTTTATTCTTTTTAACTTGTTTACTTCTGATAAACTTTTCAAGCAAAAACATGACCAGAAATAATCGTCCTTTAGCTGAAACAACCAAAGCATGCCCTTGTTGTGCTAACAACTCACAATGTAGGACATAATTCAATCGATTGAAGCAAGACTGAATTGTTCAAAGATCAATGAGCCTTTTTCATCTTCATACTCGTATTTCTTTATACAATGTAAATCTTGTTTTCAGAGGACCTAGGTGCATACCATCGTGCGGTTGTGACTTCCAATGCCAGTAGCATTTGCTTAAAGGATTTTCGAACTCTTACATCAAATGTCAATGCAAACATTTCCGACTGTTTCCTAAAAGGTGGAACCGCCATCTCGCAATTTGACATTGGTAACTTACATATATATTACATATACAAATTTATATACTTAAACACCAAATATCGGCTAAATATGTAACGATGTGTGCATTCGTTTGTTTCGAAGCTTGATAAAGGGACACTTTGTTAAGTATATGATTAAGCGATATAAAATATTTTGCGATGTCATAAAAGCAAGCGTGCAGTACCTGTATTGTATGATACAAATTATTGAAAACATAAAGAGTTTATATTCTCAGTGGCACTACTTTACTTTCTTTTGAAGATATGAATGAACGCAAGCTAGTGTATGTTGACGGCAGAGAAATAATCAGTGTCAATATTGGTGCGAATCCCGTAAAACAGAGACTGCTATCAGCTACAGGAACAATTACAGGTGAACACTCTCATAATTTGATAACTACAGTGACGTTAATTGACCCATTGACATTATATTGACATAGAGAATTTTAAAAAAGGACTCATAATTACCATTATTATGACTTAGATACAAGTAGTCTAAACAAAGTCGTACAAGGTGTATAATAAATTTTCTTCCAAATAGGCCTTCCCATATAATGGCGAGTGAATAATTGATATTCTTCCCCATTAGTATTGCTATTGACTGACAAGCGTAGAGTACGTAACTGTTCTACCCAAAAGGTATTGCCATTGTCTGGCGAGTGTAAAGTAATTGTTATACCCAGTTTGTATCGCCATTGACTGGCGAGTGTATAGCGTTTGCTCTACACCATAGGTATTGACATCGACTGGCACGTGTAAAAGTAATTGTCGTCCATAGGTATTGCCATTGTATGGCGAGTGTAAAATAATTGTTATACCCAATTTGTATCGCCATTGACTGGCGAGTGTATAGCTTTTTCTCTACACCACAGGTATTGCCATTGACTGGCGAGATAACAACGTGTACTGGTGTATGGGTGGACTCGCAGGTAAAATCAGCGTGGTTTCACAGGAAACAGGAATGGGATACAACTTGATCACAACTAATATTGCGTACCCGAAACATCTCAATATTGCTCCCTTTCACAGGTTTCTTCACATTTATCAATTTATAAAACAGTTTCTCGAATCACCTGATATTTGGTGACATTTTGTTGTGTGAAACCCATTTTCTATATCAAATAATATTTCTATTGATTTTTAAAATAAACTAAATAAGATCTCAGTCTGTTTATTAACATGATTTGTAATAAATAAACAAATACATGAATACCTTCCAATTATATGGATATCAATTATAAAAAATATTTGTGACTTCGAGTACATTATGAAACAGAGTATTGCTTGGATTGTTAGCAAATTCCATAAAACTTAGTTCTAGATAATGCAATGAAATCATAATTAACATATATTCCTATTAAACCTTTGCCAACAATCTTAAATCAATTAAGTTTCTCTGTCAAAATGTTTTTCATTACCTCTTCTGACGAAACAATTGTTAATAGAAATTCTTGTCTTCTTTAATTATTTCAGTATTTTAGTATGGATATCAGGGTCAGCTGGTTCACAGAAAGTAGAAAAAGCTGAATTAGATGGTTCAAAAAGAGTTACATTGTTTACCAGTACGTCGTTGGTTGATATGAAAGGATTAACGATTGATTTATCAACGACCACGTGCGTTACTTTTGTAATGATTAATTAATTCAATAATGTTATCAATTTAATAGTAAGAAATGGTAAATTATAATTTTTGTTGCGAATAAGTAGCCGAAAAAAACTTGGCGAAATGTTTATTTTGTATACAGTTTATTGAAAATATTTGTACAAAAATGAACAAATGGAGATAAAACACTAAGTTATACTTCTGAAATTCATAATCAATGATGATTATATCTCAACTTTTGAGTTTCATCTATCATGAAGTTCGAGCTAACATTTATAAAGTAACATAAAAGCGGTTACAGTCATTTGGTATCTGTGCGTGCGTTTTCACAAGAAATATGTAACTATATAAATAGTCAAATAATTATTGATCAGCGTGTTTCGGAAGATAAATATTAACCGTGCATTGTAATATTATATTTACACTTTTTAATACCAAATTAAACCAACCATTTGGCAATACACATAATTATATTACTTTATTATATGATTCAGTATATACTTCATTGATGATACCCAAGTCAAAAGTTGTGACTTTGAGGGGAAACAATTGACGACATTGGCGCCGACATCAACTTTAATGTCACCGATGCTCGTCCTGTCTTACAAGGTGAGACCTTTGATTTGTTTATGCGAATGTTTTGCTGCCTTAGCTTCACATTTCAACCACAGACGCCTGCTTTAGAAATATTTTAAGTATTGCCGAATGTATGCTTCAAACCATTTGCTGCAATTTGCTGTCGTAGAATCATACATTCAAGGTATCTAAGAATAACAAATGAAAGAAGTATAAACGGACACTACAGCAAATAATTAGCAGAAAAACAGCTGACCAAATTTCTTTTAATTTTGTCTTGTCGAGCGTCTAAATAAAGTTACGGCGACACGCTGAATTACATACTTGAGCAATTATTTGCTGCGCAACAGTAAACAAGTGAATTTTGATTATGTCATCATTTGCTTTTGCTAGCAACATGGCGCCAAATGACAAGACGAAAACAAAGAAGTAGTTTAACCTTTGAAAGTGATATATATAATATTGGCTTTAATAGAACACATATCGGCACCATTAATCACGTAAATACTGAGATGAGCGATCCCGAAAGTCCTGGAGCAGAGCATTAAGATTGTTTTAAATGATATATGTGCTGTAAACTTCTGTGTGAATAATTCATCCGTGAAGGAGAGAATAACATAAAGAACTAAGAAAATAATAAATCTCTAAGCAAATTTCAGTATAATTCGTTCCGTTTATCATGCAAGACGTATGATCTGATCAATTTTTCTTTCACATAACAGTGTAAGGATTAGAGGATAAGACTTGCGAATGAACTTCCATTTTTAAGCTGATCAAAACAACATTTTGATAATATTCATATTATATATCAAACTTTACTTACCGCTTTATTGATGCCAGTGTTTAACTACACAACTACAACTTCATCAATAATTCATATTTAGCCATATATTTCATACGGTAATTGTTCTATTTCAGAATTTTCTTATCATTGCCGACGATTCTTTCGCTAGCAATGTTATAAAGGTTTTTGAAAAGAAATCTGAACCAGTATTAAAGTACCAGATGTCCAACATTGACTTGGTTTCGTTGACGGACTTTCATGTGTTAGATGCAGCACTGCAGTCCGAGCAGCAGGGTATGTTTCTTTATTACAGCATACTAGCTACCTGTTTTGATAAATTTGACTACAAGTTACTTTGCTTAGAGAATGATATACATCATGTTGTTTGATACTTTGTAGCAAAGACTTTGAAAGAAAATATGTTTACCCAATAATAATAATAATAAAAAAGAAGATTCTGATGCTTTTATTGTTGCCTTTGGTGTTGTTGTTTCTGTGGTTGTTGGTGATGATGGAGATGATGATGATGATAATTGCGAAGATGATGATTATTATGTTAAAACATCACACATCATAGAAAATCTAATGAAGACTTTTAAAGAAAATATGTTTGCCCATTACTAATAATAAAGATTCTGATGCTTTTATTGTTGCCTATGGTGTTGTTGTTTCTGTGGTTGTTGGTGGTGATGGTGATGATGATGATGATGATAATTGCAAAGATGGGTGATTATTATGATAAAAATCAAACATCATAGAAAACCTAATTGAAGTTATAACCTCATATCATAGTAAAATGAGCTTCTACCTCTTTGTCGTTTCATGATTTGGTATGTTTGTCATATAGGTCCATGTGCTATACTCAACGGAGACTGTGAACAGATTTGCATTCCAATTGGCAGAAATAGGATTTGTCAGTGTGAATACGGGTACCAGCTTGACTTAGACAAGAGGAAATGTTCTTCAAGTAATTTATATTATATCAAAACACAGATTTTTGTTTGAAATGATTTCATAAAAAGTGTCAGTTTCATTACTTTAAAGATAATTATTTCGTAAATCTATATAATGATAACACAAAGCAGTCATATATTTAATGAAAAGGAGCATTATAGATAACAAATTATTATTAAAACCTCCTTGTGACTTTGTGGAGAGTTCATTAATTCCAATGGAGCTACATTTTTGTTATCTGAGCTGCTAGAAGGATGTTGTCGAAATAACGATCTTTTCATTGTATTATTAAAAGTACAACTGTAAGAAGGGTATAAATGAAAGTCGAAAACCTACTCTGTAATAGCTTACGACGTTTATTATTTCTTCACGAATAGGCACATTATTGATAAGGCATTTATAATGTAATTGTAAATGCTGTTAAGCATCTGTTAACAAGTAGATTCAAAGGAATAAAATGACCTGCATTTTTTATTTACTATAATTTTTATTAAAATGTTTCTTCTCTTGCAGCTCCTATGACAGACAACTTTCTCGTGGTTACTGACTGGACACATAATACGATATATCAGGTGTCCCTAGTTAACGATGAGGTCAGAGCTATTGACACGGACACTTTCGGGAACCCAATCGCTATTGCTTATAATTTTATCACAAGGCAGCTAATGTGGAGTACCAAGGAATTGATTCATCAACTTAGTCTGGAAAATCATAATTATAAAGTTTTCTTTAATACGGGTAAGGATCAAATCGAAATATGGCCTAATTTTATAGTAAATTATTGCTGTTTATGAACAATATTTTAACATTTTTCAACTTCATGAAGTGAATCATTGTTTTATCAACATTGTTTGTTTGGCACACTATTGAAATCTATGTGGCATCAATATACCTCTATTTTGTTTGATTTTATTTTTGTAAGTTCTCGTTTATTATGATATGAATATTTTCCCTTTAAATGTTGATTCAAATTTACGTTAAATTCATTAGCTAGTATTATGAATAAATCAATTCCAGAGCTACTAGGGTGCTATGCAGAACTTTTCGCTATCGACTACCCGAGTGGAAACTTATACTACACCGCTAACCCCACTTCACAGACAGGATTTGTTGGAATTGGTGTTATATCAACTAATAGTCTTCACAAACGTGTCCTTCTTGCTGGATCAAAACCAAGAGATATTGTTCTCGATTCAGAAGAAGGGTAACTATGAACTTAGTTAAATGATTCGTTAAACTATTTCTTTATCTTACAGAAGCATTATATACAACACTATAAATATCAATTTACCCAATTTTACATTGTTTATTATCCTATATATATAACATCGGCACTCAATCTAAAGATAAAACAATTATAAAAAATAGCTCTGCATATACCTAACATTTCCTCACTACGGCAAAAGGAGCATAATTTAAGTATAAAAGGTTATATTTCAAATCAAACCAATAACACATAAGCGGAGAAAAGTATTTTTGTGTAAAGCTTCAATATTAAAACAATATGACAGGCAGATTTCACCTTATCCTAAGATTAAATTGCCATGACCAGTCTCAGAAATTGAAGTACCAATAATTCCACATGTTCGACGAAAAGACAACGCAAAGCATATTAAGCATATATTGACTTAACTGAATGCTCTATGTGACACGTTGGTAAAATTATACTTATAATAACCTAAATGATGTGATATCAGTATTGTTGTATTCCTGACAGACTGATGTTTTGGACAGACCATGGTTATAATCCTCCCTATGTAGCAAGAGCAAACATGGATGGTACAGACGTTAAGCAAATAATTAACAACGGTCTTGTCTGGCCAAATGGTCTGGCAATTGATACAAAAGGTATAATAAATTGCAGTACTATTATTTAAAGCTATATGGATTCCTTTCTCGGTTCAGAATATCTTATTAATAAAATAGAAAAGAATGTCATTGTCTTTAACTAGCACGAGAGAAACATGACTCACTTATTATAAAACTTATTACAAATCATGTTTAGTTTGTTTCTCAATGTTTCAAACATTCACGTTAGTAATCTATCTTTAAACGACTTGGTGCCGGGTGATAGCAAGACAGAATATTTTAAGACATTCGTTCCATCTTCATTGCTTTAAGATAAATGTTTCATTATTGGTTACATAAATTCGTTTTGACTCACTTAAGTAAAGGTAGAGGTGTATTACTCTTTGTTTAAATAAAGAATATATAAAAGTGTATGATTAATTGCAATTATCAGACCTTTGCCTAATTTGATTACATATTGCAATAATTACATTCACAAACAGTTAAAATCAAACGTGAATCTATACAAAACATGTAATGTCAAAAGATACTTTTATAAAAGATTAAATTGCAATGTGTATTGAAAATATAGGAACCACATTGTCCCCTAAAATACGCGGAAGTGTTGCATATCGTACACAAAAAGATAATTCGGGTAACTGTTTGTTTAATAATTGTTATGATTGATTGATATGACGGAGGATATTTTTTAATGAAAAAAAAAGAATACAAGTTTAAAAAGCCTTAGCAATATAACTCCTAAAAAATCTAAATCACATTTCATATCATATCTAATTTTGTACCTCTCAAATTATTTTAATTCTATTGAAAGACAAATTGCTATTAAAGATGATACTGATAGGCGATACAAATATGTCAAACGTTCATTTATCTAAACAAGAAAAAACTACAGCTTAGGGTTATTGAGTTAATTGATAAAAGTAACATTTTATGAACTCTTTTGTAATATTCTTTTTAAATGCTTAAAATGCTTCTCATATGTTGTTTCAGCTAATGTACTGTACATAACCGACGGTAAAACAAACATAATATACAAATGCTCATACCATGGTGTTTGCACGAACCATTTTACAGACAGCGGGTCTCATCTTATGGATATAACATTACTTGGTGATTATATGTACTACACTGCTCGGAATAGACCGTAAGTTGTCTGCAAAATGTTATGTCTTGTTTAGGTTGATTTCCCTTCATTTACTATATAGAATTACGTACTATGATAATCATTTCATTTTATAAATAAATAAAAATATGACAATACTAAATATTGCCTGAAAGAATATCAATAAACCTGAATCAAATGCCATTTCACGGTCCCTCCCTAAATTTTGTATCATCCTAGGAATTGGCTAGACTATTCTTTATTGAATGTAAAAACAAAACTATACTTAAAATATAAAATCGTCCACTTAACTTAAAATATTAGATACTATTTTGTGTTTATCTTTTTAATAACATGTAATGACATGAAGTAAATTGAAATTGGAACGTAAGAATTTCTGTATTTTTATAACAGTACCGTTAATTGTATACTTAATTCTTCCCACAAACATGACAGTAATTCATTGATCAGCCAATAATTATTTTATATTTAGGTATATTTCCAAATTATCCAAGACAAACCCTTCAAGTGTTATTAAAGTCGGTTACAAGCCGGAATTAGGGAGATTGGATTCGCTAGCACTTTATAGTTCAATGCTTGAACCATCACGTAAGTGACTTTTTACTCACTGGCTGATTTTGTCTACATGTACATAAATTAAATGTAATCTGTCAAATTTCAAACTTTCAGGGAATATAACGAGATAGGTATCAATAAGAACATGTATAAATTTTTAAAGTTCATGGCACTTTCCTTTAATGGGTGTCTACTAATTGTTCACATTTGAATATTTACAGAATCAGCAGCCTGCTCTGAGAATAATGGGCGTGGTCCATGCAGTACATTTTGTCTGCCTAAAAATACCGGGTACAAGTGTGCATGCGAAGACAACGTAGCACTAAGAAGTGATGGCAAAACATGTGAAAATGGTATTGTATTTCTAAAAGCATGTAGGATTTATTACTGAAGCAAAAATGTAGTGGCGGCATGGCCGCGTGGTTAACGCGTCGGACTAGTTATTTAGGATTGCTGACCGCGTTGTTTCAAACCCTGTCAGAGGCAAGCCGTTGTTTCCTTCAGCAAAACACTTTACAGTCATTGCTTAGTACTGGTTGGTTCCAGGAACAGATTCAAGAGTGTTTCGATAGGCTTATATCTTCAAACACAATCGAACTAAAATAAAAACTAGAAATGTATGATTGCTTTTCAAGGTTTAGTTTGCATTAAAGACGAGATGTACTTAAATTAGACATACAATATTAAAAAGAATAAATGTTAACTTATCATGATTCTTGGGTTAAATATTCCTTAGCTTAACTTTGTAAAATACCATTTTCTTAGGTATTAGATAATTATTAAGACCTAATGTATGTTTGAAAATACAATGTATATGTTTAATCATAACACAGTAATGTTTGACAGCACTAGTTTATTGTTGTATTTTATCATTGAATGTGTATAACACTTAACCTTTTCGGATTATAATTGTTATTATCAAGTGTTAGAGCGGATATCAAATCTTTCATGTACAAAATGGTTATCGAGGTAACAACTATACATGTTAAGAAGTGATAAAATGATATTGTTGTATTTGTTTATGCAGTTGAATTGCCGACAACAACTACTTCGCCAAGTTCAAAGGGTCCAATGTCTTCACAAAAAGCGACCCCGTCAACATCCAAACCGGAAACGCTACCGATTGCGGCGGCTATTGGTGGGGGCACTGCCGGGTTTGCAGTCCTGGCCATTGTCATAATTGTCCTAGTTTGTGTTATCGTTAAAAGGTAAATGTTGTTTTGATTTTATTTTGCAAATTCCACTAAGACATTTGTTTTGTTTTAAAATGATGCTTAACTGTCTTTAAAAAGTTGAAATTAGGTCTAATATGTTTTAGTTTAATTGATCATATAAGCAGCTTGTAAATCCATTTTTGGTAAGGAAATGCTTTAAAGGATTACAACGTTTCTATAGTAACGGCGAGGAGTGTAAATTATTTCTTTTAAAGGATGAACGTAGTATATGAATCATCATTATTTCTACGTTGTAACTCTTACTGTTACTTATTATCATCTTATTTGAGAAGAATTATAACTCTTAACTTTGACATATATCATTTAATCAGGCGCACCAATAATGGAAACAATGGCGGTGACAGTGTGACTTATAATCATTTTGACATTCTGACATAGGCCTATTTGAACCGCCCTGCTGATAGGCCAAGCAGACACCGATTTCAACTTATTTTATGTTATAGGCGCGAATGAGCTGGAAAATAAGAAAGTAAGTATGTTATAAGTGGTCTTATTTCTTAAAGAGATAAAAAAAATTAGCTTTAATACGCCCTAACATAAGTATTCACTCAAATTATCTCCAAGCTCAGCTGTACCGTTTTTCATTTTCTATTTATAGCTTTTCAAAATAGATACCTTAGACACTGATAAAAAATCTACGTTTAAATAACAGTTTTTGACAAATGTTTTACTGAATGATGATCAATTTTATTTTAGAATCAAGAGAATGAATACCTGAGCTTGGATAAGAAACAGAATGAGTATGAACAGTTAAGCTTTAAGAGGAAAGACGTTCCAACAAACGAGTTAAGATCATCTGCAGTTCCAAACGTCTATGGAGGCATGAATGAGTCTGCAATGGTAACAGGTGGTGTACTACAAGATGATTACTTGCAGCCGGTTCATGTAAATCCAAATTTCTCCTCCGATGATGCCGACTTCAATAACCCGGTTTTTTTAGATGAATCTGATAGAAGTATCACAAACCCAACACTCCAATTTTCTAACATCAACGGATCTACAACAAGCTAAGCAAATAATAAACACTGGAATTGCGAGTTTTGAGGCCTAGTTCGAGTGAAAATGATATTGTTTATAACTTCGTTTTGTCATAGGTCTCTCGAGGTCCAGGGACAATTGAAAACAATGTGTATACACGGTTTAAATTTGCCTGAAGTCAGTGACGTAATTGTTTGAATAATCTTGATGATATTCTGAAAGTACTTAATCGGATTAAATCATGTTGAAGCGAATGGTAAATATTTAAACAATTGTATAATTTAACCAGTTAACAAGGTGATGTTTTGTTCGAGAACTTTTGTATTCTCTCACCATATGAACTTGTGTTAGTTAATTAGGAGAATCAGATACAGATATTGCTTAAGCTTTGTTCTTCAGTAATACCCTTAATGGTATGAAAAGAACATTTCACTGCAGTAATTATGTATACATTTTGTACATTTGTTGATTAAAAAGCCCTTTCATTATTGAAAGCAAAGAGGTTGGATGTATAAATAGTGTAACGGCCGGCGGGTGTCAGGTGAAAACACAAAACGCAACTAATATAAACGATTTGATCAAAAAGTTCTCAGTTTATTTAACATCTATCATGCGTTAATTAATAATTTATAAATATAGTAATAACGTTAAGCTCTCGTCTCTTTCACTCTGTAAATAAGTCTAGAAAATATAGATCTAGACTGTTTATCAACAAAGTTAATCATTTGTGGACACAGCTCAGGACAATTGTTTACCAGGGACTTACGTGTACTAGATTTTATATTTGTATTTGCCGCTCTTAAGTTATTTACGTGTCTGAAAGCAGACGCAGATACTGACATCATCTTGAATCCAGCCAATATATAGGCTTCTGAGATGTGACCACGTGATTAAATTGACCAATGACTGAATGCCCGGTGAGGAAGGTGTGTTCCTAGTGACCAATCAGATTTGTACCGGTTGCCGTTCTCAAATGAAATTGCAGAACGGCGACTGGCAGGAATTCCAGGACACCGTTCCCTTCAACGGACGTTCAGTCAAACTTTATTACAAATCATGTTTAACATAAACAATATGATCAGTGCTTATACATCTAGAGTGATAGATTATTTCAAGACAAATGTTTTGATATATAATACTTCTAAAACTATGCAATACTTCTATTACAATCGTGGAAAAACTATTCGAAGTGTAGCGGTTTGCAGACGCTCAGATTGAACGGTAAAAATTCTCACTGTGTTTGAATGAAACAGTATTAAAATCACAATTATATATTCAATGTATTTAAATCTTATGCTAGCTAGATAAGTTTGAGAACATATTGGTTCTCAGATAGGTCCCTTAAACCTTATCTTAGTAAATATCACAGATTCGTAATTATTTCTGTGACAGTTAACAACAATAACAACCAAAATGGCTGCCTCCATGAAATTTACAGTGTTTGTTGAACAAAATCATAAAAATAAGAAGATAAGCAGTGCTTCAAGTTGAATTAAAGGACATTTTAGGTAGATAAGTATCCAAAATTACCTACTGAATTGATAATATAAGTTTTTAACAACAAATATACGAAATTAACTAGTTAATGGGACAAAAACATACATGTACAAAATATGGCAGTTTTGATTTCTTTACACTCTCCCCAACTTTCAAAAACAAAATTCTCCTGAATTTTTCTTAAACTATTAAATAGGCTTAAAATGTTAAGGTGCTTCCTCTTAAGCACAGACAATATATCAACTTGAACAGTATAAATTCTTGTAAGATATTACTTATAGCACAGTCTATACTATAACTTGAGATAAGTTAAATGATAAATGTAACATATATACGACAAGTTTCATTTTTGATATATGCTATAAGTTATTAAAACAATATTTACTAGTGATAATTTCATAATATAACACATACAATTAGTAGGTGTTTATAATACCTTTAACTGTCATTAATGAATGGTATTAATTTGATTTACTGTTACATGTATGGTTTTCATATCCTAAGTGGTACATTCTGGCATTGCCTTAAAAGTTTGTCATTTTTGGTTTCCCTTAACATACAACCACATTCTACCATAGACAGCCATTTCTCATCTTTCTTACCTTTTCCATTTGCAATGAACCTGAGAGTGGTATACATGTCAAACCTTAAATGAGAGGCTGGATGCTTGACTCTATCGGGTAGTGTATATGCCTTTGTACCTGGCAGTGCCAAGAAGTTAAACTCATCAAGAATATCAGATCTGTCCAAGTTGCTGGTGTTTATACCACGCTCTTGAAGAATTTGGAATGAGAGAAATTCCAACTGAAGGAGTTTTTGATCAGGTGAAAGAGCGACCCAATTTTTAGGGGGCCACTTAATTGACAGGCTTCCTTCAGTTAAAGTGACTGCTTCAGAGGTTGTCCATTCTCTTCTCGCAGGCGGGAATAATGGCATGGCACCCATTCTCAACAATTTCATTGCATGATAAGGCAAGTTCTTAGTATTAACTGTTGCACGGGGTGGTTGTTGTGCCAACATATCAGAGTTCATAGTGCTAATGATAGACATTTTCTGTTTTGAAGCAGTTGCACTTGTTGAGTTAGCTGGCTTTATATTTACAGTTGATATTACAGGTGGTGAAGATAATTGTTCACAAACACTTGTTGAAGAAATAGATACAGGTTGTAGTTTTGTTGAGGATTCTTCAGGTAATTCAGGTGAAGATGGAGCATCACTGGCAAGCTTTAATTTCTTGGTTCCCATTTCAATTTCAATTATTTTTACATTTTCTACAAGGCTTCTGTGAATACCAAGGACTGTAGCAACAGATGATTTAAGCTCTGGTTTATTTTTTGCAATATTAATGTCAAATTCCTTGTGACCTGATGGGTTCTTTAAAGTGGCTAGTCTGCGAGCGACAGCTCTCATGGCAAACTTGTCATCAAAGAAGTCACTTGTTAAGGTTGCTCTTATTTTGTGGTACCCCTGTTCAAAATCAACATGTGGACATGACGTGTTTAGAGAAATTTGTTTTATGACTATATCAGTGTTGTGAACTATTGGCATGGTTAACTCTTTTGGCATGGAGTATATCTCCTCATCTATATCCCAACCATCCAAAAGCTGTTGTCTGGTTTTTGAACATTTTCCTTCCATCTTCTTGGCCCACATTAACATCAGAGTTCTAATCTTAACAACATTTGGACTAAGCCTGTCAGATTTGGTGATGATTTTGCTATAATCATTTGGAAAGACAGATAAGTAAAACCCATTACTCTCATTAAATGTGTCATCATCCAGTTCTTTGAATTCAATAGGATGAGCTTTTGCACAATGTACTTTTAAGTCTGATACTCGTTTAAATTGAACCTCTTTTTTTATGCACAAAGGGCATACCACTGATAATATAGCATGTTCTTTACCAACGTGTTGTTTTAATTGTTTCCTGTTTGTAAAAGTAGACTTACAAACCCAGCAGGATTCCATTCTGAAAGAATATAAACATTGTTCATTGTCTTTGCACTTTGTATTTTTTCATATTTACTTAATATATATCAAGTTATTATCTTCTTATATTTTTATATAGTTGATTTTATTACATTCATATTAAATGTCAATTTCTTTAATGAAATGTTTTTTTTTGTTGTTGTTGTTTTTTTTGTTTTTTATATAAAATTACTGTTATTTGCTAAATGGCACTGAGCTGTGTCCTCTTATTTTTTCAAATGTTTATTAACACATAAGTCAATCAAAGGGAGATAATTCCTGCCAAGTATATAAATATTTCCATTTAATCGCACTATAAACACAGGTCAAAATCTTTTACTTGATGCGCATTATCTACATCAACAGAAAACTCTTCATTTCATTCGCGAATTGGTGCGTCCAGAGAACCGCCACCCCTTTTAGTAAGAAACATCGTTCCAGACCACAGTTTAATATACTTGTAACTAATTTTTAGGTTCATTATGGTTAATTTCTTATTTCACCGTTTAATCTTCATCATTAATTCTGACAAAGAATCACCTGTATATTACTTCCAGGAATGTAAGGTTAACAGTAACATAATTAACTGTTCAACAAAAATTATAACGATTAATTTGTCAAATTTTCAGTATTTTTTTTTTTTAAACAATATGATCAGTGTTTAGGCACAGGAGATCCATTTGTGTGGGTTTTTACCGTTATATGGTAAAAGCCAGTCAACATGGTAAACTTTCGGCTTCATTTTTGGTGAACTTTTTACTAGATATGTCACATCATCTAGACGTTTAACAATAATATAGGGACCTTTCCACTTAGATGTAAGTTTAGAACATACACCAATCCTTCTTGCTGGATTAAACAGCCATACAAGTTGACCTTCACAGAGAGCCCTCTTCTTGGCTTTAAGATCATAATGACGTTTTTGATAGGTAGCACTTGTTTTTAAGGATTTTCTTGCATGTTCATGAACCTTTGCAATATTTTCTCGTAAAGCATCAATATAATCACAACAACCTTTAGTTTCGACATCAGTTTGTTGTGGTACACCAGTTACAGCTTCTAATGGCATTACAACATTTCGCCCAAATACCATTTCATTTGGACTTAAACCAGTACTTGTATGTTTAGATGCGCGATAAGCCATAAGTAATTGAGGCAGATAAACATCCCAGTTACGCTGATCGTTGTCACAAAACATAGTTAACATAGACTGGAGCGTTCGGTTAAAACGCTCCACACCTCCATTGGATTGTGGCCTTACGCTACTTGTTTGGACTTTATCAATATGTAAAAAGTTACATATTTCTTGGAAAAGGTTTGATGTAAAATTGGTACCTTGATCCGTTAATATTTGAAGCGGAGTTCCAAAGCGACAAATAAATTGATTGACAATTACTTCAACAATTGTTTTTGATTCTTGATTTGGTATTGCATATGCTTCTGTCCATCTAGTGAAACAGTCTAGAATAACCAATATGTATTTGTTGTTATTTTTAGTAAGAGGCAAAGGTCCCAGAATATCCATAGCAATCTTTTCCATGGGTTCACCAACCAAATATTGTTGAAGTGGAGCCTTTGCTGCTGCTAATGATTTGCGGGCAACACATTGGTCACATGTATTGCAATATTTTGTTATGTCATCCTTCATTCCAGGCCAATAAAAATTGATAAATACAGAATCCCTAAAGAAAGCCCAACACGGCAAAATTGAAAATGTTGCAGGCTCGGTTTGATTGAGCCTGTTCATGGACGGTAATGAAAAGTGCAAGTTACCGTCCACGCCCCCTAGCACCGGCTTAAGCAGAATTCAACATTTAAACATGAAATAGTAAAATTTTGAATTTAGAAACATCCGCAGATGTGTTCATACGGCGGTTATCATGGAACCTTCAATGTGACACTTCCGTGCCATTCCATGAAAAGCGGCGTATGGTCCCCAAGTAATAAAAAGCGTGTGCCCTAAACGAGAAAACAATGGGCGGAACTAAATCAAATGGAATTTTGAAAGGGGATCAGAGGTTATGAAGCCTGCGTATCACAGATAAGACGCCAAAAGACAAATTTAAAAAGCAGGCAACATATCCTAAGGGTGATTCAACATTATTCAAGTAGGAATATTGGAACCACCCAACTAGAAAATGCCGAAAAGTTGAAACTAAAAATACCACAAGCACAACAATAATGTCGTGCTGAACGATCTTCAAGGATCGAAAATATAACATCATTGATTAAATGTACGGGGAGACTTTTTACAGCCGCCACACGGCACAAATAACACGGATGTGATCATAAAATTGATAATTACAGAATCCCTAAAGAAAGCCCAACACGGCAAAATTGAAAATGTTGCAGGCTCGGTTTGATTGAGCCTGTTCATGGACGGTAATGAAAAGTGCAAGTTACCGTCCACGCCCCCTAGCACCGGCTTAAGCAGAATTCAACATTTAAACATGAAATAGTAAAATTTTTGAATTTAGAAACATCCGCAGATGTGTTCATACGGCGATTATCATGGAACCTTCAATGTGACACTTCCGTGCCATTCCATGAAAAGCGGCGTATGGTCCCCAAGTAATAAAAAGCGTGTGCCCTAAACGAGAAAACAATGGGCGGAACTAAATCAAATGGAATTTTGAAAGGGGATCAGAGGTTATGAAGCCTGCGTATGCACAGATAAGACGCCAAAAGAACAAATTTAAAAAAGCAGGCAACATATCCTAAGGGTGATTCAACATTATTCAAGTAGGAATATTGGAACCACCCAACTAGAAAATGCCGAAAAGTTGAAACTAAAAATACCACAAGCACAACAATAATGTCGTGCTGAACGATCTTCAAGGATCGAAAATATAACATCATTGATTAAATGTACGGGGAGACTTTTTACAGCCGCCACACGGCACAAATAACACGGATGTGATCATAAAATTGATAAATACAGAATCCCTAAAGAAAGCCCAACACGGCAAAATTGAAAATGTTGCAGGCTCGGTTTGATTGAGCCTGTTCATGGACGGTAATGAAAAGTGCAAGTTACCGTCCACGCCCCCTAGCACCGGCTTAAGCAGAATTCAACATTTAAACATGAAATAGTAAAATTTTGAATTTAGAAACATCCGCAGATGTGTTCATACGGCGGTTATCATGGACTGTTTACATCTATAAAGGGTTTTCTCAATACCTAAATGTCCAGCTGATGGTATGTCATGAAAGTAATGCATTATATCATTTCTCTTATCAATAGGCACTACTAAGTGATGTTTTTCATTGTTCAAGTCAACATCTACAAATTTACAATGAAGAACTCCGTCAATCAAAGTTAATCTATCCCATTGACGCCATAAAGTTTTAAGTATTGATGTACCGGATGACACTTGATCCCATAGAGGTCTTACTTCGTCTTTGTCTTTTGCACCAATGAGAAGAGAAATATCAGGGTCTTTTTGTTGGGCCTCACGTATTTCGGCTGGTGTCCAACCATCTAAGTATGAACGAGTAATTTGAGGATTGACAATAATTTTCATTAAGTGTTCTGCAGGTTTTTCTTGAACAGTGTTATTTTGTTTAGTTAGATACTCATTGTAAGAAGTTTCACAGTCTTCGTCACTGTCATTACAATTTAATTTTTCTTGTCTTTCGCAAGTGCGACAAGGTCTACGCGACATTGCATCTGCATTTGAATGTTTTAATCCAGGGCGATGAACAATAGTTAAGTCATATGTCTCTAATTCTTGTACCCATCGTGCTATTTGACCAGACGGTCTTTTTAATTGTTTTAACCAACAAACAGCAGCATTATCTGTACGTAAAAGTGTAGGCTGACCGTAAAGATATGAATGAAAAGTTCTTAATGCAACGACAACAGCTAAAAGTTCTTTTCGCGTAGTACAGTATGAAACCTCGTGTTTATTTAATGACTTGCTCATGTAAGCGATGACTTTTTCTTGTCCGTTCTGTTTCTGCGAAAGAATCGCACCAACACTTTTGTCACTTCCATCTGTGTCTAAAATGAATGGTACATTAGGAAGAGGATATGCAAGAATTGGTGTACTAGTTAAGGCTGACTTCAGCTGCTGAAATGCATTTTGAGCTGTTTCATTCCATTGAAATTTTGCACCTTTTTCACATAACTTGTGGAGTGGTCTAGCTATGCTAGCAAATCCCTCAATAAATTGTCTGAAGTATGAACACAGACCTAAAAACCGAATTTCTTTAATAGTTCTTGGTACATGCCAATTCTCTACAGCATTTATTTTGTCAGGGTCAGTTGATACACCTTGCTCTGACACAATATGACCTAGAAATTTAGTTTGTTTTTGGAAAAAGGCACATTTAGAAGGCTTTAACTTTAGATTAGCATCTAAAAGTCTGTCGAATATGTTTCTTAATCTATTGAGACCTTCGGTTACATCACTACTTGGCGAAATTATATCATCCATGTAAAGTAAAAGTTCAATCCATTGAAGACCACTGTTTGCTAATCCGAAGGGCATAACAGTCCATTGAAAGAGACCCAAGTTAGTGGCAAATGCTGTTTTCTGTCGATCTTCTGGTGCCATACCCACTTGCCAGAAACCAGAACATAGGTCCATAGAACTATAAAATTTAGAATTTGCCAATGCATCAAGACATTCGTCAACGCGTGGAAGAGGATATGCATCTTTAACTGTTAAGTCATTAAGAAGCCTGTAGTCTACACAGAATCGTATGCTACCATCTTTCTTCGTAACAAGTACCACCGGCGAGCTCCAAGGACTATTAGAAGGCTCGATTACACCCTTTTCAAGCATTTTGTATATTTCTTCTCTTTCAGCTTGTCGTTTGCCTATAGGTTGGCGTCTTGCAGGTTGTCTAACTGGTATGGCATTGCCTGTATGTATTTTATGTTGAATGCGATCACACTTTCCGAGGTCATTTGATGTTTTGGCAAATATATTTTCATATTCAATAAGCAGTTCTTTTAATTCATTACTTTCAGTTTCTAATAGATGTATGGAACTTCTTTTGTGTAAATCAATTAAATGTTCGGGTAGTTCATTTTGCTTCTCTTTAATATCTTTATTAGTTATTCTTACTGCTTCTTTATTAACATCACAATCAATATATGGTT
Source organism: Ruditapes philippinarum (assembly GCF_026571515.1). NCBI lineage: Eukaryota > Metazoa > Mollusca > Bivalvia > Venerida > Veneridae > Ruditapes > Ruditapes philippinarum. The sequence goes on from NW_026859524.1 coordinate 67,033, forward strand.
CACAAGACCCTACATCCTGATTTTTATATAATGTCACACTTTTGTCTGAACCATTAACAAAATTAACACATACATCACTTTTTGATGTTTTAACTACACCAGGGACAATACCAATATCATCAGTCATCATTTTTACTGGCTTTGTGAGACCATATTCTGTTAATTTGTCTGATTTATTTATTTCAACAGGTAACCATACTGCTGAATTTGCAGGAACTACTGTTGTTCTTCTTACTAGAACTCTACTTGTCACAGATTTATCACTACCTACCTAACAGTTTATTTGATTATGTTTTCCAGTTTTATAATTGATAGTCTCTACATACTGCAAGAGAAAGTCTTGGCCAATTATACCTTCTTGCCCAATGTCACATATAAGAACAGACTGTTCAAAGAAATGTCCATTTAATTCAATTTTTATAATAGTTTTGCCTATTGTTTTGATAATTCAACCACTAGCATCATGAACAGGAGAAATAAAAGGTTCAATTTTTGGCTGTTGCTTTTTGTCTATTTTATTGAAGGTGTCAAATGAAATGATTGTTACTGTAGAACCATTATCTATCAAAGTTTGTTGCCCTAATATTTTACCATTTGTATAAAATCCATTATCCCATTTCTTATCTAATATATGGCCTGTTCCTACAGTATCTGATTGAATATTAACTTCATCAGGCCTTTTTGTTTCGTTTGTCGGCTCATGGCCTACTGGGTCGACAAGTTTCCGTTTCCCAAATTTACAGGTATATTTGTAACATTCTTGCCTTGATTTGTTGGGCTCATCTGATGTTGATAATTTGGATATTTGAGTTTTGAGGGGCAATCTCTATATAGATGGTCAGTGGCGTTGCAAGTATAACAGTGACGAGTAGGTCTGGGCCTTGCAGTTGGTCTTTTTTCAGCAGATTGGGCAGCAGCATGTTCAAGTCTCTCAAGCCTTGAATCTAATTTTTGAAGAAGTTTGCAAATGTTAGTGTCAACACCAGCTGTAACAATAGAACGAACATTATTCCTAGAGCTTTTACTTGCAGCCTCGCCTATGATAGACTCATACCTATCAATAACTGCGGCAGCATCTTGCAAAGTGATGCAATTATTATCAATGCATCTACATTTCATTTCAACTGGTATCAATTTATACAGATGATTAAGTGCTATGGCAACTTGAGCTTTGCTATCCAGTTGATAATATGCCTTCTTGGTGAGTTGGCGAATATCATCACATAATGCAGTTATACTCTCACCTTGTTTTCGCTGCCTTGCCTCAAGCATGCTTAGCCATTTACCAGCATGAATACTGCTGCCAAATCTGTGCTGCATCTGGTATGCCAGTGAATTGTAGTCTTGACGCTGATGTTGATCTATACTCATGTAAAAGGTTCGAGCCTGGCCACGGAGAGATGCTGCTAGAAATAGGACCTTATTTCTATTGTCACAATTACCCAACTCAGCACAGTTTTCAAAATGTGAGCAATATTCTTCCCAACATTCATGTCCAGAATATGGTTCGGGTTTCAAACTTGGCAATGAAGAATTACTTGGACGGTAAGAGTGAGGTGGTTGGCACCTTTCAAAGTTATCATCATGATGCGTGTGACCACCTGTATAAATGTTACTATGATTAATATTTTGTCTGTGCTCAAATCTTTCTTGAGGTCTCTCAAGATGATAGCGTCTGTCCCCAGAATGGTATTTTTTGACTTCTGTGATGATGTTCACTTCGCCTTTGGTAACAAGGTGAAGGACTAGACTGGTAATGTCTATTATGTGATCTGGGAGAGCGCATTGGACTAGGGCTCATGTCAGATGAACTAGAATGGTAACGTATTCCGGTCTGTCTATGGTACCTAGACGACCTTGATCTAGACTGGTTGCGTCTCCTATAGGATCCATGAGGGCGCCTTCTATGTTTATGTGAATTGTCAGACTTTGGAGATTCGCTGACCATTCTTATATTAGATCTTGGTTGTTTATTTGCCATTTTGTAAAGGTATACAAATATCTGTAATTTGGTGGTCTTCAACCTCACTTAATTGCTCTGATGTCCTATCGGATGCCCTGTTTAAAATACAACTGTTATTGTCTGTATTATTATTGTCACTACAGATTTTATCACCATTTTCACCAGTATCATATTGTCTAGGACTTATGTTATAATGGTTACATGTGTTGAAAAGTACTTCAGAATCTGAGTTTTCCCTGCCATTGTCCAATTATTCAAAAATAAAAAATTCAAATTTTTGTTGATATACGCTATTCTGATTAAGCTTTTAAAATAGCGCCTATTGTAAGCCCAATTATTAAAAAATGTTATTTTCTTGTCATTTGATCGTAACTAATTTTTTTTTCAGTTCAAAGTTAGGATTATATAAACCAATATAAATTTAATCTATTTCTATAGATCTACACCGTAAATGTTCAAAGCGCGATATTTACTATCAATCTGTATACATTATTAAGCCAGAAACTACCCGCTTAATTAATCTGTCCGCGATGTATTTGACAAATTAACATCTGCACTTCTGACACCAAAGTGTAACAGGCCGGCGGGTGTCAGGTGAAAACACAAAAAACGTATAAATATAGTAATAACGTTAAGCGCTCGTCTCTTATATAGATCTAAAGCGGAACTGTACATCACTCTGTAAATAAGTCTAGAAAAATATAGATCTAGACTGTTTATCAACAATAGTTTATATGTTTAAAGTTAATCATTTGTGGACACAGCTCAGGACAATTGTTTACCAAGGGACTTACATGTACTAGATTTTATATTTGTATTTGCCGCTCTTAAGTTATTTACGTGTCTGACAGCAGGCGCAGATACTGACATCATCTTGAATCCAGCCAATATATATAGGCTTCTGAGATGTGACCACGTGATTAAATTGACCAATGAATGAATGCCCGGTGAGGAAGGTGTGTACCTAGGGACCAATCAGATTTGTACCGGTTGTCGTTCTCCAATGAAATTGCAGAACGGCGACTGGCAGGAATTCCAGGACACCGTTCCCTTCAACGGACGTTCAGTCAAACGTTATTACAAATCATGTTTAACATAAACAATATGATCAGTGCTTATACATCTAGAGTGATAGATTATTTCACGACAAATGTTTTGATACTTCCAAAACTATGCAATACTTCTATTGCAATCGTGGAAAAACTATTCGAAGTGTAGCAGTTTGCAGACGCTCAGATTGAACGGTAAAAATTCTCACTGTGTTTGAATGAAACATTATTAAAATCACAATTATATATGCAATGTATTTAAATCTTATGCTAGCTAGATAAGTTTGAGAACATATTGGTTCTCAGATAGGTCCCTTAAACCTTATCTTAGTAAATATCACAGATTCGTAATTATTTCTGTGACAGTTAACAAACAATAACAACCAAAAATGGCTGCCTCCATGAAATTTACAGTGTTTTGTTGAACAAAATCATAAAAATAAGAAGATAAGCAGTGCTTCAAGTTGAATTAAAGGAACATTTTAGGTAGATAAGTATCCAAAATTACTTACTGAATTGATAATATAAGTTTTTAACAACAAATATACGAAATTAACAAGTTAATGAGACAAAAACATACATGTACAAAATATGGCAGTTTTGATTTCTTTACAATAGTTAGCACTATGTTTTGTTTATGAATTATACCAAACACACACGTTGGTTATTTTACCAATCTGTACAGGTGACTATTTAACCTTTGTTTATTTTTGTATTTTAAAGTTTTATTTCCATTTCAAAAAAGTTGAAAGATCAATGTTTAAATCAATAGATGACTTTTTTCTCTATGTAACGATATTTTTTATTCAATTATATTATGATATGAGTGTAACTAATAACCTCCTTATCAAAGCAATTATATACAGTGCAACCCCGCTTATTCGAAATGCCTGGGACTGGAAATTTACTTCGAATAACCGATAGCTTCGAATAATCGAAATCGGAATATTGTGATAGACGACAAATACTCCACTTTGACCAATCATAGCAAAACTACCGTTTGCAACACTTACTTCCTGCAATCAATTAAGAAAAATAAATATTAAAGAAAAGATACGTAAAAATTATTTTATTGGCATTGAAGACATAAATACTTGCATTTTATTCTACATTATGTATCGTTTTGTTTCATGCACAGCCTTGATAATGGCCGTGTTTTCACTTCGGTATTTACAGCTAAACTGTGGTATTTTCGATTAGGGTGAAGGCTCTCATGTAGCATTACAATTAATTGTTTTGGTTGTTTTGACAAATTCACATATACGGTATGTATGAAAATTATTGCTGTCAGCTTCAAGCAATACCAATCGGACATGGTGCATAGCTTTTCATTTCTGGTAATTAAAGTTGATTAAAACACACAAATCGTAATTATCATGATTGTCTAAATACACGCAAGACTGTTTATTTTTTCACAAGTCGACTGGTAAGCGAGTGGATCTGTGCCAATTGGTCTGGCTTCGAATAATAGGCGTGAAATTCATTCATAATTAAATGTTGTAATATAAATGGATCTTCTTAGTAAGATATTTTTTGAATTTTGTATATAATTTGAATTTGTATGATCCAAGACTATACATGTTATCAAATGTTTGAGATGTAAATATATATGTTGTATTTGTACATGTTCATTGGTCGTCTTTGTGAACTTTATGGAACAAGAATGCGGTGTATTTATAATGCTAATAAAATCAAATGTAACCGTGCGATTGGTTTGTTTTTCTATATTAATTTTGATAATTCCTCCTTTCGTTTACAGATATTTTATATAAAGAATAAAATGTATATTCTTCTGTACATAAATGCTTCAAAAGAGAAAAATAAATAAATAAATGCTTAAGAAGACTTTAATACAAATGAGGATAACGCTCAGTAGATCAATAGTTTTTTGTTAAGGAAATTATACAAAAATTTGTGTTTACAATTTACAAGTTCGAATTCAGCTGTTATTTGGCTGCCATAAATTCAAGATATACCAGTTAATAACCAAATACCTTAACACCTGATTTATAGTTTGAAAACAATTCAAATTTATTCCGTATACCTTCATCTGTTTGCCAATATCTTCTTGTTATATTATATTATAATGAACAGATTGAATCAATTTAAAAGGGGTGGTGACCTAGTTGTTAAGGTGTTCGTCTCTCAGATCATGGCTTTGTGTCATGACCATATTGCCTCAAACATGTTGACACGAGTATTAAGAACTTCAAGGTTTTATCAATAATCAAGCTAAAATAGGTTTAACCCAAACTTAACAATTCTACTTTTTTCTTCAACAAATGTCCAATGATTATATAAATAAACTGGAAAGGTTTATGACAACACACTGGCACGTAAACGCCAGAAATCATCATGTTATTTAAATCGATGAAAATCTATAATTCGTAGTTTGATGATAAACATTCGTAATAGATGACTGTCTTGAATGAAAATATACGTCTAAAGCATTGAGCGAAATTGTAAATTTTGACTGTTCTGTGTACTGATATGTCAAGTCAGAAACTTACTCCTGAATACTATGAGACATGAAATACACACCGTTGAGAACGGAGAATTTACAATGTTGCAGGATTAATCATTTAAAAGATTCGCCATTTGAAAGATTTTTTAAAAAAATTATCAGTTTAAACTATAATTACTTATTTTTAACACAGCTAACTTTTACCAAAAGAAGTTTTCTTTTTGATACTTTCGGCAAAGGTATAAGCGCATCTCAATTACAAATTTTATGCATACCATAATTTATTTACATAAAAAATGCATTTTTTTCTATATTAAGCTTTTTTTATATTCTTTAAGGGAGAACAAAGATCAACCAGGCAATAAGGCAGTGCGATATTCACAGACAATCTAGTCACGTTAGGCATGTCAATAACTAATAATACCTGTAAAACGTTACCTTTATAATCAAATTAATATGACTTAAAAAAAATAAACCGATCTATTATATCCCGGTGTTATTTGACTTATATTTCATTTACATAATACTATTTTGTTTTCTTTGTTTGAAAAGCATAACATCATAAAATTGTATTAGAAAACCCTCAGGTGAGCAGTTCATTTTACAATCAATCCGCATTGCTCAGTAGGTGACATTTATAATCTATATTTTGAAATTCAGTTTTGTGTAAAAGTTATCATCATTTTACCCATTAAAAATAGCTTTTTATAATTTTACCAACCGTGATAAGAGCCCAACTTCCTCTACTCGCGTTTTAACAATAATTTAATAGTAAATAATAAAATTAACTTAAAGCTATAAAGTTTTGTATTATCCCTTTTCCTTTTTATCTAACAGTGAATTATTTACCTCACGGATACAATAATATCTTTTTCTATCAATTGACAGCTTAAGAGCCGTCAAATTTTTTAATTTTGTCGTTTTGGGCGTTATTTGAGTATTCCGTTTTTCTTTATTGTATACAAATGTATTACAATTATTGCTGATAGTATACTTATATATATGCCATACTTAACCCATGCGGCCAGAATTCCTTAGATTACAAGTTTGTTGTAAACATTCTTTATAAAATGATGTTGTTAATGTGTTTCATCACATAAACTGCAGCACAGAATTGTTATAAGCCATTAAATAAAAAAGGCATTACATAAGTGTAATAACACTTTGACGTGGCGTCATTTGCATTATATATAAACATAGCGTTAAAGCGCGCTAATGTCAGCGTTATACTATAGGTGTGTCATTGAAAATATACACTTTTTTAACAGTTTACCATTATTATTTTATATATGTGATAAATAGAATTTTATATTCATGTAGATTCAATACTTAATTTTTTTAACTTGTTGAGTAAAACAATTTTATGCTCACCAGAGTCTCGCATAATATAATTTTATTCAATTGTTCAATATATTTAGTATTAAACTAAAACTCATTGATTGGATATCCTCTATTTACTTGATTATAGCTTAGATTAGAAGAAGCAAAAACTGAGATACAGGGACATTTAAAGCCCAATGGAAAAGTTCAAAGTTTCTCTGTAGATTTATCAACTAATTATGATGATGTTAAAAACTGTGTTACTGAGGTAGGTATTAATAACAATTGTTTTGTCTGTTTTTTATGTTCTGTATAGTTTACAGAATGATTTCTTTGATAGTATTTATCTATTACATATACAAAATAGTTGAAAGAAAAGGTTATAACTAGAGCTATCATCGATAGAGACAATATCAATGTATTGTTGATATATGTATTTTTTCTGTTGATCAATAATCGATAATCATACACATTTGAAAAAATTGATTATTTTGATTAATTGTTTAAATGTATATAAATTATGAAAATTCACTAAAAACATATACAAAAGCAGGTGGCCTTGTCTTACACTAAGCTTTTGTTACATAATGGACACATTTCATAGCAGTGATAACAAAATACAATGCAATGGTCCTTTAGAAAGAGGAAACAACATATTTGTGTGAACAGAACATTTATTTTACTAAAATCATTTAAACAGGTATGAAAAAGTATTTATAAACAAGAAAAGAATATTTATCAATATATCGGTGTATCGCCAATTTTTGTGAACCGATATAGATATATTGTCAATATGCTTTGCACTGAATCAATGACAGCCCTAGTTATAACAGAAGCTATTGATGTGATTTACATTTATGTTAATATATACACCACTTTTAACCATATGGGCTACTCACTCCAGGAGATTGTGTTATTGTAATATTTTATAATGGTCGTTTTCTCAACTTTTGTTACCATGTTTCATAGTTATTCATTAATTGTTAAAAGACTAAGTGAAATGACCCGAATTTTTCTTATTATCATAAGAGACAGTTAATCATTAGTTCGGTTTTAACTTGTACTGACACTTAAAATATGATAAGGTGACTTTCAGACTTTATGGGTGGGATGAAGAATTCATGGCCTCACTGTGTGATTTTAGGCATCTATATGCGCCTGAATTTCTATATGTCCGTTGAATAGTTTCCACACATAAAAGTGTCCAAAATTGTGAGGGGGCAAGTAATTTGAAGTCAGGGACTTTAAGCACACCACTCAGGTTTAATGTTATTTATTTTAACACACCACTTTGGAAGCCTTTGATAGATAAAAAGTATTTTTTAAGCTTATTAAATTCTTATTGATATAGGCTGAAGAAAAGTTTGGCCCAGTGTTTATGTTGGTGAATTCTGCTGGTACTTCAGTGAGTCGTTCATTTCAAGACTTGGATGCTATAGAGTTCAAGGTAATAAATAGCTTTAACTGTACAGTTTTATTAAAACTTTTAAAGATGTAACAAACTATATTATAAAGGAATGAAAGAAGTAGAACAACACAGCTATATCAGTATTGCATGTTTACCTTAAATTAAGCATAAATTTACGAGGCGTAATGATTATTCCGTTTCAAGAAGCTTATATCACAGGCATTCATGTTGATGTAGGTTTAAAACACATGTTATCGTTTACTCATTTATTACAATACCTTACCCAAAAGTGTTTTTCCTTGTTGTTAACACTATTTACATGACTTGTAACTTCTATACTCTTTAGTAACTTTTTGTCATATATTTCAAACCAAACTGTGTAACAGTTATAAACTTTTGTCTAATTCAAAGGATCTTTTTTGTCTCTGTTAATCATTTCTTTTTCCGTGAAAGATCATGATATAGAAAAAACAGATAGCTTCTTTGTATGCTTAGTATGCCATGTAATGCTAATTTTGGTTTATAATTTTCATCTCCAGAAATTGATGGAAGCCAATTATTACAGTGCTGTAAATGCCACTAAAGCTTCTATTGACTCAATGGTAGGGCAGCAAGCTGGTAGAGTGGTGTTCCTATCATCCCAGGCTGGACAGATTGGACTGTTTGGTTTTTCTGCATACTCCGCCTCAAAATTTGCTCTTCGAGGACTTGCCGAGGCGTTACAGATGGAAGTAAGATATTATGTTTTGTTTTCATGAATGAAAAATATTTTGTATGATGAATATAAAAGAATGACATCTGAATTTGATTTGTAGGAAGTTATTTATATGAATATTTATTTTTAGCTTGACTATTCAAAGAATAGGGAGAGCTATTGATCTCACCTAGGTGTTACACTTTTGTTAAGTGTTTGTGTGCAAGTTGGTATCTCAAAAACTACTGAAGGGAATGGGTTGAATCTTCACACATATATTTGAGAGCATAATTGGTATATCCAAGGCCCTTAACTCTGACATGGATTTTGTGAACTAAAGTGAACTTAATTTTTTTACATTAAACAGACTCTAGTTTTACTATCAAGAACTGAGAATGGTGGCGCATGCTGTCCTACCAACAACTCTTGATGAAAAAGATGATGTTTAAATGGTCATTGAATAAATGTGGGAACCTGAGTATAAGGCTTTCTATAAGCTAACTGTATAGCTTCCCCACATACAAGTATCCAAAGTTGAACCCACAGCAGTTAGAGTTAAAGGATTTGAAGTGAGCACTTTTAACCACTTGGCCACAGAAGCTGTTAAAGAGATTCTGAATTATTTTTATTTTCAGATGACCCCTCACAATGTCAGGGTAACTGTGGCCTTTCCTCCAGATACAGACACACCTGGTTTCCAGCATGAATTGCAGGGAAAGGTTTGTTAATCATGTTTTATATTAAGACATTTTTAGCTCACCTGTCACAAAGTGACAGGGTGAGCTTTTGTGATCGCTTTTCGTCCGGCGTCCGTCCGTCCGGCGTCCGTCCGTAAACTTTTACTTTAAATGACATCTCCTCATAAACCACTAAGCCAATTTCATCCAAACTTCACAGGAATGTTCCTTTGGTGGTCACCTTTAAAAATTGTTCAAAGAATTTAATTCCATGCAGAACTCTGGTTGCCATGGCAACCGAAAGAAAAAACTTTAAATATCTTCTTTTAAAAAACCCAAAGAGCTAGAGCTTAGATATTTGGCATGAAACATCTTCTAGTGAGTGTCTACCAAGTTTGTTCAAATAAAAGCCCTGGGGTCAAAATTGGCCCCGCCCTAGGGGGTCATTGATTTTCCCTCTATGCATATAGTAAAAACTTAAAAAATCTTCTTTTAAAGAACACATAGAGCTAGAGCTAAGATATTTAGCAAGAAACATGTTCTAATTAGTGTCTACCAAGTTTGTTCAAATAAAAGGCCTGGGGTCAAAATTGGCTCCGCCCCAGGGGGTCATTGATTTTCCCTATATGCATATAGTAAAAACTTAAAAAATCTTCTTTTAAAGAACACATAGAGCTAGAGCTAAGATATTTATCATGAAACATGTTCTAATGGGTGTCTACAAAGTTTGTTCAAATAAAAGCCCTGGGGTCAAAATTGGCCCCGCCCCGGGGGTCATTGATTTTCCTTATATGTGTATGTCAAAAACTTAAAAATCTTCTTTGAAAAAACCCAAATAGCTAGAGTTAAGATATTAAGCATGAAACATCTTCTAGTAAGTGTCTACAAAGTTTGTTAAAATAAAAGCCCTGGGTTTAAAACAGGCCCCGCCCCAGAGGTGTCATTGTTTTTAACTATATGTGTATAGTAAAAACTTAAAAAATCTTCTTTCAAAAAATCCAATGAGCTAGAGGTTAGATTGTTAAGCAGGAAACATCTTTTTGTGGGTGTCTACCAAGTTTGTTCAAGTAAAAGCCCTTGGGTTAAAATTGGCCCTGCCAAAGGGGGGGGGGGTCATTGTTTTTCATTATATGAATGTAGTAAAAACTTAACATCATGAAACATTTTTTTAATGGGTGTCTTCCAAGTTTGTTCAAATAAAAGCCCTGGGGTTTAAACTGGCCCCGCTCCGGGGGCCTATATACAGGTGAGCGACCTCAGGGTCATCATGGCCCTCTTGTTACTTATGCTTTTTATTGTGATTTTTTAGCATTTTGTTTTTAAGTTTGATTAAAATGAATTACTGATCTTGAGGCATTTCACCTCAGTTTCTTTCACTGCTGATTCAGAATATATTTGGGATTAGTAGTCCATCACTTTCTGGGAAATTAAATTACTTGTAAGTTATCTAGGAAAGCCAGGAAAAACCACAAAGAAAAAACAAACTCTAGCATGGATCTGAGAACTGTATAAATATTCAGCAAAATATGTTTTAAGAGTTTACTTTTAGGTGATAACTGTTTGAAAAGTATGATAGTGCCTGCAGGCCCTAATATTATTTTTGTATGTTTTACAGCCAAAGGAGACAATGTTGATATCCGAGACTGCTGGTTTGTTGAAACCACAAGATGTTGCTCATACTATAATCTCAGACTCATTGGTAAATATTATACTATTTTTAACCTATAGCTCTTCAGCGCTTCTCATGTAAAATTCTTCTAAGTATAATTTCCAATAACCGTAAATTATACCATACCCAGACTATGGTATAATTTTCAGTGAAGGAGTAAGTGTTTCTGGGCGGAGCTATAGGTTAAAACAGATACACCATTGGTGCGTTGACGATTTCTGGGTTTGCGTAAATTATACCATAATCACGTGACCTTTCTTATGCAACCTCACTCGACTTCGTCTCGTGAGGTTAAGGCATAAGACTTCGTCTCGTGAGGTTAAGGCATAAGAAAGGTCACGTAATTATGGTATAATTTACGCAAACCCAGAAATCGTCAACGCAGCAATGGTATATCTATTACTTATAAACTGTTATCTAAAATAGTGCAGTTACAGTTGTATAGCGGTGGGAATGTTCATGTTGTAGTAGTTTAGTGGTGTGAGTGTTCATTTTGTAGTAGTTTAGTGATAGGAGTGTTCATTTTGTAGTAGTCTAATGTAGAAAAAGAGTCATTGATATATTATCTTCATTACACAGTAGAACAAGTTTGTAAAATATACATACTTCTTTGACATAACATAAATGGACATAATCATGTATCTTGCCTAGAATGTAATGTTGTTCCCATAATATATCCAAATATGACACTTTAATCTCTGTGGGGCACATAAATGAGTTTATATGTAGGATGAAATTAGATGATTGAGTTAGACTTACCTGTTTGCTGAAGGTTAATCATGAATTGTAGTAGTCTAGTGTTGGTAGTGTTCATTTTTTGTTGTAGTCTAGTGGTTGAGGTGTTCATTTTGTTGTAGCCTAGTGATGGGACTTGATTACAACCGATAAATAAATGACAAACTGTACAGAAGTGTTTACATTATATAATTAATGGCAAAAAATTGCCCTTTGTATGTGTTAGAAGCTGAAAGAGTACATGTAAGGGCTCCTGTCTCGGTAAAATGTTAACTTAAAAGAAGAAAATTCAGTTTAAACTTACCAATGACTGCAAAAGATGAACTGGAAGCCAATTTTATTCACTGCTTCACTACTTCTGCAACAAATGCTCCACCGCCAAAGTGATGGACCCACGGCTTCTGTGAAAGCTATGGCCAGGGTGTAGATAAGGACAAATAAACTTATAACTTTTCTTTGTTACATGAAAATTTTGAAATAAAAATTGTAACATTTCTTAACTGTAACATGATACTATGATATTAGTTGGTATAAACATACAATACTACCACTGTTTATTAGCTGATAAATAAGTTAAAAACAGTAATTAAGGTTTGAATTACTTTGTCTTCTGTAAAACATACATGTATGCTTGGATCATGTTTCTAGGCAACTTGGGTGAAAAATCCATCATGTCTCTTTCCATTTTGCTCAGTGTGCTTCAAAGCACTGTGTATATTGAATATCACTACGTACATTTACTAATTCATGTGATGACATCATTTGTAAAATGAGTTTTGGTTGTATGACTTTTCCCACTTAGAAAAGCTGACTGTGTATATTGTATATCACTTCATTTACTACTGCATGCGTTTGCATCATTTGTAAAATTTGTTTTGTTATATGACTAATGCATGTAATGATGAACATGTTTTATTTCATATATTGCTCAGAAAGGAGAGTTTACAAGTTATCAGGGTATAGATGGTTGGATGTTAGCTAATATAAGTGCTGGTATGTCACCGGCTACCTCATTATACAAGGTTATAGAACAGGTAAGTCTTGAAAGCATATTATCATAAAATTTGTTAAAATGTATTTAGAAGTAAGATATTGTGAAGTGAACAAAGAAAATAATTTACACATTGCAAACAGCACTTGTAATCTGTGTTAGAAGTGCAGTACATGTAGATATATATTGTTAAAAATACTGCAAAATCAGATCTTAATCACACATGACATGTGAATTATTTCTTGAGTCTTAATTTGTGTTATTTTTCTTTAAATGTTAGTACATTTTTCTCCAGTGTAATTTTCTTGAAATATTTTGGCATACCATTTTAAATATATATATACAGTCAACTCCGCTTATAACGAACTCAATGGGACATTTAAATATCGTTCGTTATATCCGAAGTTCGCTAAAAGCGAAGTAGCAACAACTTGCTGACTTGTTTGGGTGGGCAAATTTGCCGTGAAAAAGGCAAACCTGTCGCTAGTTACCAGTATAATCTATATTTTAGACAGCAGTAATTTAATGCGGGTTATTCGATTAAACAATATACTATGAACATGGTGCATGTATTTAGACATGGGTGCACTGAGGGTGCGAAATACAAATTTTCAGTAACAAGTAGGAAATTATGTTGTGAGAACATTTTAACAAAACCTTTATTCTTACCCGTGCTAACACCCGATTGAATAATTATCGGATAGCGGTATTCATGTACTGATCATTATCGAGAGCATCCCTTTATTTCAATTATAACAGTTTGTTTTAACCGAGGAAATTTACTTGTTTTTCGCCGTTTGGGACTTGAAAAATGGTTCGCTATAGCCGAAAATTCGTTATAAGCGAGTACGTATTAAGCGATGTTTTTTAATATAAAATAAAGAAGGAATCGGCCGGGGATATCAGATTTAGTTCGCTATTAACGAATCGTTATAAGCGAGTTCGTTATAAGTGGAGTCGACTGTATCTTAAATTTTTTGTTGTTGTTGTAGAATAATACACAGTTTGAGTTCAAATGCAGCTTAGATAAAACTTAGCTTCCATTATTCCCTGTTCCATGCCTCAATGTGCGCACACCTTGTTTATACATTTCATTACTTCAAGATATATACAAAAAGCTATACAAAGTGTGTAAGCCAATGAAAACTCGAGAAATTTATTTGCATTATTATAATGCATGATAATTAATATGCTTTATTGTAATTTCAGTTTTTGTTAATGGGAATTCTACGTGTGGTAGGCTTATTCTATTTAGCAAGTTTTGACAGCATTGTCTTGAAGTGTAAGAAAGAGCGAGAGGTTGAGAAACAGAAGAAGTCTTAGTGCATATACTTTATATATATGTACGTACGCACATATACTGTATACATGAACAATATCTGGTTATCTAATTGAACAAAGTTGCAGGTGCTTTAAAACTAAAAAAAATGCTGTGATGCATCTGTCAACTCAAACTGCTGAAAATTAGGATTGTGCCAAGCTGGAGTAAAACTTACAAATGGTCTTTAAAGGGACGCCACTGAGGTTTTTTCAAGTGACCATATTGTAAATGCTTTTTTCTCAAGGTTAATATTCCATTTGATGTAAGTCTAACATAACAATAACATGTGTGCTTAATTTCAGATCATTCGCTCACTTACTGAACCCTTACTGTGTTAATAATGCAGAAGAAATATGGTGATAGATATATGCAAAATCTGTCATTAATCTCGTACAACTTGTAAATTATCACTTTAATCTTAAATCTTTTTACTTTTCTTATAAAAATCTTAGTACATTTTTGTCAAGTTTAATTTTCTTGGATTTTTTTTGGCTAATCCGGCATGCAGCTTTAATTTTTTGTTGGAAATTTATTTTAATGATGTGTTAGTGAAAGTATGAAAGTTAACATGCAAGTGTTGACTTGCTATTTATTATAATATTGTAGTGCATGATTATACTGCCAATACTGTCAAGAGAACATAACTCTTGCTTTGCTTAATATAGAATTTATTTTCTAAATGAAATAGTATCCCTTGTTCTGTTTTGACAGTACCTTTTAAGTTTTTTTTAAGATTGGCATCCTTGATGATTCTGTGTTTTTATACGCCTGAAATTGTTTTCATCGTACATGTTTATTGTTTTGCACCTGGTCGTCCGTCTGTCTGTTACAAATTTGTGACCACTGTATCTTTTGAACTGAAAGAAGGTCATTGAAACTAAAGTTTTATAAATCATGTATCTGGGATCAAAAATGCCCCCATTCTTTGGGTCAGTCAGTATAATATGTATAATTAATAACAAAAAAAGTTTTTATGAATGGGTCTCTATCCTTATTAAAAGATTATTTTTGATCACTCAAACAAAGTTTCATTCGGGCATATATAGGCTCGCCATTTTAGTGCTTTTTTATTTTGTATATTAATTTATGAAATTTCATTAATATATTTATTTAAACAAATTGTAAGTTTTTATATACATGTGTATATAAACATTTATATAAAAATGTTTTAATAAAATCATAAAAAAACTAAACAGTCCAATGTTATTCTTTTGATTACCTAGTTCTTACTGTATTTTGACTTGTTATCTTATTAGTAAAAAACATTTGAGCCGTGTCACGACAAAACCAACATAATGGGTTTGCGACCAGCATGGATCCAGACGAGCCTGCGCATCCACGCAGTCTGATCAGGATACATGCTGTTCGCTATCAGTTACTTGTAAGCTATTTAAACTGCTATGAAAAGATTAAGGTAGAACAGTATAAACTCAAACAAATTGGAAGTTGGACAGAAATTGGGGTGATATCTTTGTACCTAGGAAATGTTCATGGTTACCAATTTCTTGGTCACCGTTACCTTAAAGGGAATCAACTGTGGTGTTTTTACATGACAGAACTGGAAATAATTTTATCAAGATAAATGTTCCTATTTGATGATGGTCTATATAAGTAACACAAAATTCTAGATCATTTGCTCATTCTGTAACAGTTGTTTTTTTTTCAGAATAATTATTTGGGAAAATTGACCCTAATTTGAAAAGTGTATCAACACTTTTCACTCCAATCAGACCAAGAAAAGCTCAAAAATAGATTTTCAATATTTTTCAGAGAACATTTCTTAATTATCCTTTGCATATCTTTCTGTTTTAAAGCAGCACTCATCCAGATACATGCTAATTTTTATGAAAATTTTGAAAATGTAGTTGAATGTGTAATATTGTGTACTTAAGTAACCAAAAGGAATCAATTTACCCATTATCAATGGCACTTAAAAACCATGTAAATTACCAAAAAGGGTCAAAATATGCCTATATAGCATTTGCTGCGTTAGTAACGCAGTAGATATATAGTTGTAAATACTGAAAAATCAGTCATTAATCGCACATAGAATGTAAAATATTACTTGAACCTTTTAACTTTTTACTTTACATTTTTCTCAATTTTGATTTTATTGAAATATTTTGATTCATCAGGAGGAATGTAGCTTTAAGTGTTTGATCTATATTATAAATTCAAATTTTATGTTTTAAGGCTTGTGAACGTCAGTGGAGTGCCATTAACCTGGATTAGTGAAGTAGAACTATTTCTGCTGATTTCACTTCAATATTAAAAGACTGAACAAATTCAAATATATACAAGGAAGTAAAAACTACATCTTAATTGTCAAAAATATTTAAAAGACCGATTATTTGAATCCTTGCCAAAAACATATTTACCTGATACAGGTTGTGTTCACAATGCCTAATATAAAAATAATGGCCCAGATTTTACAAATACATACACAGAAAAGCATTATATTTTAAATTGAAGGGACTGCAATGAGTTTTTTTTGCATCACCAGACTGGAAATATTTTTCAGATATTTTATACCATTTGATGTAGGTCAACGTGATTATGTACGAGTATGATTAATGCTGGGACAAAAAAAAACTTAACCCATAACTTTTTATTTATTTACAGATTCAAATTGTACTTGGACAAAAGAACATGCACATGTATGACAAAACCAGTTTGTTGAATTAGTCTGAAATGACATTGACCTTTAACTGACGTTTACTGTCAATGTCAAATTATTGAAATTTGCTTAAACCTTTATTATAACAAAACACATATATGTAATTATTCAAATATGACATTGACCTTCAGTAAACGTGTTTAAATTGTCAAATTTACATATTTGACTTTTACTTGGACTAAAGAAACTTTATATGTTGAATTATTCTGACATGACCTTGACCTGAAATTGACCTGGACCGTCAAAGTCAAATTATTGAATTGCTTAAATTGTCAGAACATTTTTTATTTATTTTCATATTTGATTTGTACTTTGACAAAGAACACTTGACAATACAGACGTGTATGATTTGACGTCTAATTGTCCGTAACCTTCAAAGTAAAAAATATTGATTTCGCTTAAATTTTTATAACTTTGTTATTCATTTACAAATTTGATATGAGCTTAAGCCCCAGTCATTTTAGAGCTTACGGCCACAAAAGACCAGTTGACGATCACCAGCGACCACTGATCGCGGACAATCTTTAAAACATCTTACGACGGTCATCGGTGATCTTCGATAGTCGCAGGTTATCTTATTTAGGTCCCACGACCAATTTCAGTCGTAGAGAGGTTTTTGAGCTTGCACAACAACCTCCCTGCGATCAAACAGGTCGCTAGTGATCTTATAAGGTCTTAGGCTGTCGCAAAAGGGGCTTTCAACTTCAATGTTTTTACTTAAAAAATGTAAATTTAAACTGAACAAATGGGTTTTATTTGTGTTAAAATATGCATTTTATTATCGATCGTAAAGTTTTAAGTATAATAAACTGAAGTAGAATATTCTGAATAAACCACAGTTTATGACAATAAAATAGTAATTTGATGAAATTTATACAAAGAATTAGTCGAGGTAGAAAAAATACTAACATAAGTAACACAGTCATAACTATTTTGGGCTGTCGATAAGTAGTTTTACATTGTGATAAAATGTAAATTAAAGATGCAAGTTGGTAGTATATCCTGTTTGTGAATATCTTTTTAAACAGGTGTGATGGGGCTTTATTTGGCATTAAAGGCACATTATGCGTCCGGAATACTATCAATTTTTTGTCAAAAACTTATTTTTAGTATTTGATTACAGTTTCGGAAATATACTTGTTTGCCATATGCATAAACCTTAAACCTTTGTTTTTCTACTTTTGTTCTGTTGGCAATTGGTATAATTGTAGTGAATGAGTATTTTGTATGGAGGTCAAAATACTACTTTGTTTACATTTTGCTACCTTTACAACACATCACTGCACGTTCAGCCCTACTTTCTTCAGTTGTTATGAATATCTTTAAGGTTCTTAATCCATTTAATATTTTAACATTATTAAACAAATGTTTGATTTCTAAAGAATTGAAAAATATGTATATCTGAGGTATTATATGCCTTTAAACTATACTTCGCATACCGCTAATATAATAATGAACATTATGATTTAAAAAATATACTTTTTTCTGTCAAAATAATGTAAAACAGTTTCAGAGAAATTGTTGATAGTATATGTAGCATTATACAATTAAATTAGAATTCCTTACTTTTGATAATAAGAATAAATATTTTGACAGATTTTTTAAAGTTCTTTTTTCATTTTTTATAATTATTGTTTTCAGTTTGCAGACGCAAAATCCCCGTTAGACCCATTTTAAACACCAGTTTACATCAATTTAATTACGGAGAGATGAGATCAGTAGCAGGTGACTGGGTCTGATAGTACCCGAAAATGTGAAATTAAATTCTGAGAGTTTTTTTTTTAAATGTAACAAGGCCGTTTTTATTGATCTAATGTAACAGTATTTTGTTTTCGTAGTGGTGAAGGGGGGTTGGGAATACACGATTGTTCGAATTGGTACATTAATTAAAACAAGCGCCTCTGGTCAGATTCATATCATTCAAGCTATATTTTTCTCGTATATGTCGTCAACTACAATAATTGAGCCGCGTCAAGACAAAACCAACATAGTGCGTTTGCGACCAGCATAGATCCAGACCAGCCTGCGCATCCGCGCAGTCTGATCAGGATCCATGCTGTTCGCTTACTAACTCTATTACAAGTAGAGAAACTGAAAGCGCAGGCTGGTCTGGATCCGTGCTGGTCGCAAACGCACTATGTTGGTTTTGTCTTGACGCGGCTCATATAAACCTGACTATAATTTTGACTAGAGGTCGGAATTTGATACAGGCAGCTTTGGATGTTGAAATAAGTTTCACAGTTTATATAAATGGAAAAACCTGATATTTTTAAATACACATCATTAACCGGTGTTAACATAGTATAACTTTCAAAGGTGAACTTGATTATTTGTTAAATATATCATGTCGACATACAATGTATGAAATGCAAGACTGATCAAGTATGATACATTAATTCGCATTATAGGTTGAAAAAACTATATATCTGAAATGTAAACACTTCCTGTTCGCAAAATTAATTCAAGATTTAATACGATTTCACATTTAAAATGTACAATAAGAACCACGTGCACTGTATTTATTGATAAACTTTTGTCAATCTTCCAAAATGAAAAAATACCGAATATAGACCAATAGTTAACTAGCTTAAAGAAATATACATGTACATGTACGTATAATGGCCCAGCCCGGGATAGATAAATTTCTTTCGAATAATCTGTCACAAACCATTTATTTTTAAAGCTGCAGTCTCACGTACTCCCGGCAGAGCCCAGGACCATCCCGGTAAGTTACCGGGATGATCCGGGACGATCCGGGGTGAAATTATTGTTGCGGTCACACTTACCCCGGCAGCACTACGGTAGTTCCCAACTAACCACTCAGGATGCGCTCCGGATCATCCAGGCAGAGCCCAGGTGAAGCTGCGGTTTATGCCGGTACTTCCCCGGTCGTTCCCGGATGACGCCGGAAGAGCCCCGGTTGACCCAGGCAGAGCCCGGTCGATCCAGGAAGAGCGCCGGTAGAACCCCGGTGGTTTGAAAACGCCCGAAAATGATAACATTAATACATAATTTTTATTTAATATAATATTTATTGTTACAGAATAGTAATTCGTGATGATTATCTGAAAAATCCTTATGCCATACTGGATAGAAAGGAAATGGGAAGGGTTTTAATACAAACAAGTGCAATCATCGCAAATTATCGTTATTCTTTTGAAATGATCCGGGCTTTGCCGGGGCTCTACCGGGATCAACCGTAGCTCTACCTTTATCCTCCGGGGCTCTGCCTGTAGTTACCGGGGCTCTGCCGGCATATACCGTGGTTCTACCGTAGCTCTACCGGCTATATCATACCCTGGATCATCCCCGGTTTGTGCCGGCAGAGCTACGGTGCTTCCCCGGTATAACCCCGGTCGTTCCCGGCAGAGCTAAGGATGAAACCTTCCCGGATCATCCCGGACCACCCCGGTGATATTAAATATTTTATTCCATCCGGGGTCGAATGCCGGATTTTCCCGGATCATCCCGGACGTTGCCGGCAGAGTTACGGATGTACTCCGGTTGTTCCCGGTCGTACCCTGGTCGTTCCCGGATCACCCCGGACTCTACCGGGGCTCTGCCGGGATGTATGTGAGACTGTAGCTTAAGACAATTTTTAAGTAAAAAAAAAAGAAAAAAAACACGCTAGATCTACTGCTATTCATAAAGTCAATAATCTAACTCCGAAGAATAATTTTAGGCCTTTGCCCGCTTTATAATCAACCGCCGTTTCGATTGATACACGGATCAATGGTAGGTTAAATGAAGCTAATTTTCAAATACAGATGTCAATTGCAACTTTTGGACCCTTTCCGTCAGTCTTCGGGTATAATTTATGTATAATAGCCGATTATGGTCCGCTTGTAGAGGAATGTCTGAATAACAAGATTATATCACGTCGTATACTACTTATTTGGAAAACCCCGAAATGAAACACACAGTTTCATTTCGGGTTTTTTCCAAATATCAAAGTACAAGAAAATTCACACTGACATAGGTTGAGAATATAAACATATATCATTGATGTTTTCACATACATATGAAACAAGGATGAACTATAAATTCTTTTTCCTAAGTGTTAATATCCTAAAGTCAATGAGATGTCATTTGTATTATATTACATAAAGCCCATACAGTATGTTATTTTAATACTTCACGTATAATGTATATACATGAACATGTACTTATACAATGTAATACATTTATATGGTAACATATATCTATCAGATACATATATCGTTTTTTTTAGTTATCTTATATTACTGCATGCTAATTATGTTGATTTTCACTTAATTTGGATAATCATGACGTTTAATTTATACACATGGCTACCGGGTTTTTATGAATTAATATCCCCTACTTAAAAAATAAAATCGTGCTGTATAATCAATTGGTTATAAACAGTTTAACAGGTTAATATCACCATATATAAGACGGTTATTTGCTGTATTTATATTCAGCCTTGATGATTACCTTACTTTGAATGTTAAATGCAATACATATAATACATTTCCTATATTCTGTAATGGTTCGTTACTACTTATTTATCAATTACAGTAAATCTAATACGACAATTATTTTTACATATTAAATTCCGCGCGTAAAATTATTAAAATAAACATTTTCAGTTATCTTTTGGTGTATTCTATGTATTTTGTTCAACCTTAAGGGCACTGGCGTTTATCCAAATACATTTAATCATTTCGACGAAACGGGATATAAATACCAGTCAGGCAATATAAATTGGTATAACTTGAAATCTAAAAGAAAATCTGCCAGCTTAATGGTTGTATAGGTAAAGGTTTTGCTATGTGTACACTTCTATTATATTCCCGTCTGAAAGAAAACTTTTCGCGCCGTGGGAATTTAGTCAGTTTTTTTTGTCTCCGTAACCAAACTTGTTCAGTTGCGTTAATACATTTTCTATGTTTGTCACTGTATCCGGACAGAGCTAATGTAATTAGGAAGCGGGTCCTCCATAGCGCGATAAGGGTTAGGTCGAATTCTACCAGGGATACATAAATACTTGTTGCTTCCAGGTTCTGATAGGATCTCTCACTTTGTTCACTTTTTGCCCTCAAGTCTAATGCGCTTTCCACGTTCTGACGAGGCGTTCAATAAATCAGACCTTAACGTCGTAGAGATTTATAGAACGTTCGTGTCAACGGTAAAAGAAAACCCTTAAGCAACATTAATCGTTGTAAACATTGTAAGATACGAGTAAACATGACGAAAAAGATTGTGTTTCCTTATTTTATTACTGAAATAGTCTAGTCTTTGCGTCACCAAGAGATTTTACAATCGAGTGCCCGGTGTCAACTAGTGATCAGAGACTAAATGAATGTCTCATTTTGTATGATTATTTACTGCCTGTAACTGCGCTCTGAACTGAAAAGCTAGTTGTTATTTTCAGAACAGTGAAAAGAAACAGCAGGGCTTAGATTTCAAGTCCGCGCGCAATACACGTTTCCTGTCCCAGAATGTACCACCTCCAAGGTTTGTAACGGCCTTCTACATACTTTCGTGTTTTGCAGCATTTACCCCGTTACACTACACAACCGCACCTTGCCTGCGGTGGGAAATATCTTGACTGTATAAGATTCTTGCCACGCATCCTCGATAGTTACGGGCTGTCACGTTTGCCTATCTTGTCACCGAGCGTTGTGTTACGTTCATCCCGTGATTGCCGTGGCTGAAGGGAACATGTGTAAACGTAGAATTACATTAAAACTATTGTAACAAAACGATTTCATATAATTTAAAGGTACCCAGCTTTTTTTCCGTTAAAATAATTAATATAATACACAAATTCGTTATTTTAGCGTTGAAAACTTAATGAAAATGTCTTGCCTAATTGCTTAAACAAGTGTGTATGGAATTTTAATATCTCGTGAAATTGACCATGGACGATAACATAACAATTGTGAACATTTGTTTATAATAAGGACAAAAAGTTTAAATGTGGCATCGTATTTGATAATGATTTTATGAATGTACACTTTCATCCAGCCTTAGTTATATACATAGCTTCAACATCATTTATATACAATGTCTTAATACGTCACATTGTATCTAGAGATTCATTTTTCACATGCAGTTTTATGCAACGTACACACTTTCCAGTTTCTTTTTCATAAACTGCCTTTATGTCTTGTTTCACTCCGCTTAAAAAGGATCAATTAGCTGTCAACACTTTAATTTCCATTCTCCATTTTTATCTTAAGGCAAATAATTTGAAGCTATTCTCTTTGAACTCTGACACTAGAAGGTGGTTATCCTGTGATGAAATCGCTAGACAATGTGGTAGTCCCAAACCATCGGCTGCAGTCAGAATTTCGTGAACTTTGACCCCGTCGGGAGAAATTTGATGAACAGTCATATTTCCGCTAGAAATGTAAACATCTCCGTCTGAGTCTATGGCAATTCCACTTCTAAGCTCTAAATTTCTGTCTGTGTAGGTAAACACCTCTTTATAATGTGATTCTCCATTTGAAATGTCCATACAGTACACGCAATTCCTTCCCAAATCATTTATATACAGCAAATGCTTCTTGCTATCTATACGGATCGCTGATGGTCGAACGAGGTTGACCTGCTCGGTGACATGTTTGATAGAATCTAATATCTTTCCAGTAATATCTAGCACATGTATTTCTCCTGTTCCACCCTTCACTGAAGTGGATCCGTATAGTTTTCCTTCGCTACAATAGGCCAGACCGTGATAAGGAAAGCCCGTGTCTATGCGTCTGCACAAAGATAGGGTCGTGTTGACGGTTATTATCTGAATGACGCTCTCATCAATTAGGGAAGTTGCAACTTCTTTCTCTCCTGTAACCACAATGTCGTTAGGTCTAGATGTGAGCACTATGTGGCTGATGTAGCTGCAATTCTTGTTGAAAAGTTTTATACTCTTATTGTGGTAATCGGCCAGGAGAATTCTGCCGTCTTCAAGAATTTCACAGCCCGTCACATGGCACGTGGTTTTGTCACCTGGAATCCGGACGGAATGACCACCCACTGGAATCGCCTTCTTTCGTTTCGATATTGATGGTGTAGAGGACAACCTTTTCTGGTATCGCTGATTTGAATCGACTCGGAGTAACACGGAACTCTGTCTTTGTAACTTCTTTTCTGAGCGTTCATTCTTGCCGACTTGTACGTCACCAACGCTGTGTAGATTTTCTTTAATCAATATAAATGTCTTATCAAATTTGAAGTGAACATTTGTCTCTTTCATGTTACTTTCAATTTCATCTGCATATAAAGTATACTTATCCAACTGGTGTTCAGCCTTTTTAAAAGCTATGTAAACTTGAGGCTGCCTAGCATTCTGTTTAACTGTAGTTAGTACTCTCTGTGTGTCATTTAATGTTTCCAGTACATTTTGAATCGTATCTATCTCGTTTTGAAGTTTGTTTTTTACATCCGAACTTTTCATCTTTACAGTATTGTCGGCTTCTTCAGCAAGCTTACTAATTCTTTCTATAGCATTTGTTGTTTCGGTCTTTATCTTGTTTAGTGTTTCAGAAACTTGGTCTGATATATTAGCAGAGTGTATCTTCTTAGTCTGAAACTGGGCTGTAAGTTTTGTCTGCAAACCTTTTAGAGACTTCTCTACTTTACCCATTTCACCACTTTCAGCAAACTGGTCGACCTCGTCTATGATATATTTGATATTATTGCATCCGAGATGACTTATATCTTTGCACGTTTTACAACAAAGTGATTGGTGACCTTCACAGATGTACTCGATGCATCGACCCGGATGTTCTGGACAAGATTCCGTCATAGAACTATTTGCTGAAGTCTTGCTGTCATCTTCAATATCCAGTAAATGATGAGTGCTAGTGAGTTTTAATTTTCGGTGGTGTTGTCTACAGCTGTTACACAGACGCTCAGAACATTCCAAACAGAAAACAACGGATTTATTTTTCTGTCCTTCTTCCTGGAGACACGGCATGCACAAACTATCAGTCCCATGGTCGTTTGCCAATGTTAATGAAATCCTTATCTCGGATTTGTTTGGTGAATCCATTTTTCTACTAAATCGTCGTTGTCCTTGTTTAGTCCGATAGAAATAAACACTATCACCCCTTCATGTACAACTTTACAATATGTTGGTTCACATTTTCACAAGGAGCTTAATTGTTCTCGGAAGCGCATTCGTACAAAAGTCTATTTCCTGATCTCCTTATAAAGTGTATCTACCGTCTAGTTCATCGAATTTGACATAGGAGTTTTTTTCTGCCCATTTTCATTCAAATCTGATCGCTGATTGTTCATACTTTTAACCAAGTAGTAGCGGTCTCATTTGGCTAGTTAAACATATCTTTTTTACACATTTTAATCTGATCTGAAATAATCTCTGTCTTTTGAGAAAGAAAAGGAAAGGATACTAAAAAATAGATTTAAACAATATCTACTTTACATAATAAATGTTATACATGTAGTTAAACAGTAATAACTTTCAAGAAAATACTGACATCCAAAAGCGGAGGTTTTATGTAGACAAAACTGTAAACAATTAGAAATGCTTCCTTTTCCAATTAAGAAAGTGAAGTAAATGTGTCCGTGTAATTATCTGAAGATTAAATGAGCACGTTTGTATGGAGAACTTGACTTCAATGATTATTATTTCTTCTCATTTCTTCTCATCAGAGAGCGTTTATATTTTTATATTTTCCTGCTGATCCTTTTTGTTGTCATTGATTCCAGTGATTTTATTGTGAAACATGAAAACTTCTTTTAAGCTGATGTTGGGTGAGTGTTTGTGTGTGTGTGGGGGGGGGGGGGGTTCAAGGGGAGTATAAATTTTTATCTGATTTATTTCGTATTGCTCATGATGGATTTTGTATTTACACTTTTAAAAGATTGTTCTATCATTGAAACATCTCTATATGTTCATAATTTAATTGAAAAATTATGGTATCGTAGAGAATATACATGTCAATGGCAGAGGATATGCGGACATTGCGTTAAAAAAGAAAAGAAATATTTTAGATACTAAAACGGAAGTGTTGTACGTGAATTCAGGCATAAATATTCATTCACGATAAGTATGAATCCGTGAAGAAATTGATTCACGGATATCAAAGAAAATTAATCTAACGCGAATAAATCCAGTTCTACAGTATAATGCATAACTGTCTGAGATTCATCTGCATTTACATGTATTTTATGTTTAGAATTCATTAAAAATGTCTTGCTTGTTTTAAAACACTTTCATAACTATGATGTTAAACTTGATCGCTAATCAACTATATTATTAATCATCATTTGGAACTAACACGTACTGGATAAAGATAGCCGCGATCGCTAGGTGGAGGGGCAGACACCTTAACAGGAAAGCATCCGCTTCAATATAGGTTAGTGAGACTGTAAGACACTCCCGACAATTATATTATTTTTCGACTTACAGGGGTTGGCACTTACTACAACAACAATAAAAAAAACTTGCAGTAAAACTACAATTCAATGCAAAAATGAAGCATCATTTGATTCATACCAATTATTTGAATCGCGATTTCAATTTTATTTTTTAAACATACTTTTCACCTAGGAAGTTTAATTCTCTACATCTTCTTAATAGATAAACATATATTTATTCATAAGTATTAAAACTATTTTTTGTCGTTATATTATAACGATCATGTTTATAACCATGACGTGCAACTAGGAAGTTTAGAACGGTTGACCGGCCAGCGTTTCGTTAAAGCCGTGGATATTTGTCCGACATATCAGTTTTGTTTTCGGTTCAGATATACATTTTTTTAATTATGGAAATTAAAACGGATGTCCTAATTCTTACAGTGTTGTTTCTGGCGACAGTGCCCTTACAAAATGTTGTTTGGGCGCAACTAATCGGTACGTTAAAATGTTTTTTATGGTATTTTATGATAATATGAAAAAAAATGTTTTTGCGTAGTTTTCAATTTTATCGCTGACTTCATTTCATTGCGAAAAATGTTTTCATATGTGTATTGTTTATTTGGATATTGACTATGGTTATCAGCAATGAAATGTTTCTTTTTGCAAAAATCTGAAAATTTGCAGATTCAAAAGAAATCTGAATAACGATAATAATCGTAAGCACATAAGTTGATCTTAAAGGAGCAAAAGGAAAGTCCGTAACTTTACACATTTTGGCCATTAAATAAAAACTAATGTACATAAACATAATATAATTAATTTTGGCACTTTTTTTTGTTAAGCTAGCTTGTATTTTTAATTGCGTGCTGTCTTAAAATGCTGTCTTATAGTCGTGTCTCGGCATGACGCGGTGCCGTGTTGTTCGCTGACACCTTCGCTGATTCACGCCGCGCGCCGATACTAAAAGTATAGAGAAATGGCATTTTGTCGATGAATTGACTAAAAGACGACTAAATTAAAGTGATATAAAACAGCAGTCGTGTTATTTTAATGCTTATGCATTTAATATGCTCGAGTTAATTTCTACAATTGTGTTGGGAACTTTTTTGGCCGAGAGCCGTCTAAAATCAGATTGATCCCGTAATCTTTTCAGGGAAGTACTGAATATAAGTAGAATTTTCATTGCCATTGCCAATTTAAAATTACATACTAAAATCTGGGAATGTTTCGGCCATTCTAAAATATGTCAAATAATATAAAGGATCTTTATGCAATAGATTATGCGTTGTTGTTTAATTAATCAAGAGGAGTTTCAGTACTTAACGAACTTTCTCCTCAGGTTTCTCAGATTTTCAAGTTCTTTCACTTTATAGTTTAATCTTGACAGATTTATTTACAATGATTTTAAAATCTCATCAGTAAGTTAAAAATCTTGTCCACAATTACGAGACAGCCAATAACTTTTAGTACGAATAAAATTATTAGAATAAGTATATGAACCGTGTCACGACAAAACCAACATAATGGGTTTGCGACCAGCATGGATCCAGACCAGCCTGCGCATCCGCGCAGCCTGATCAGGGTCCATGCTGTTCGCTTACCAACCCTATTACAAGTAGAGAAACTGATAGCGAACAGCATGGATCCTGATCAGACTGCGCGGATGCGCAGGCTGGTCTGGATCCATGCTGGTCGCAAACGCATAACGTTAGTTTTGTCGTGACGCGGCTCAAATGTTTTGTACGTGGTGGCGCCTCCGATCTTTGCTAATGAATTCAATAGCGGAATTATATAGGTAATGGGTATACCATATTTTTGATACGTCAATATTGGTTAAAATACAGTTGTTATATTTTTGATATTTACAATTATTTATCTCTTTCAAAAGTTAAGTTAGAAATCTATATCATAAAAATATAACTTAAAACAGACGATAATTGAGATACACGCATTCATGAAAAAAAAATGATTTGAGTCATGAAAACTTTGGCCGGAGAGTATTCAATTCAAGTTATTCGGAACCGTCTGATTCTGGGGTACTTCTTGTTCTGGACCTACGTGGTAGTGATTAGATATTGCCCATACATATAATAATTCAATAAATCAACTCATAGTAAAGTTTGTTGGACTAACCCTATTTAGAGCCCAGTATAACTGTTTGCAATCACAATTTTGAATTTTCACAAGTAATAACTGTCATTAAATAGGTATTGCTAACATTTCTTCATGGAAGCGATTTTTGCCAGTGAAAACAGATTTACCTCGGCCAAGTCTGTCTCTGTTTTTGAAAGATACTTCTTCTTAACATCTGAGCCGTGTCATGACAAAACCAACATAGTGCGTTTGCGACCGCGCAGTCTGATCAGGATCCAATTGTTCGCTTACCAACCCTTTTACAAGTAGAGAAACTAATAGCGAACAGTATGGATCCTGATCAGACTGCGCGGATGCGTAGGCTGGTCTGGATCCGTGCTGGTCGCAAACGCACTATTTTGGTTATGTCATGACGCGGGTCATATATTTAATCTGACCAGACACGTATACTGTTCCCTAATTAATGCTATTATTCGGGTATTTGAAATCCCTTAATCCCATAATAATGGATAATTCCAAAAGTGACTGTAAGACAAATTCCATTACACAATTTCATCAGGATTAAGGTTAATTATGACAAAGTCCTTGGGACCAGGACCAAAAAACGAATGATATCAAACTTTGATTAAAATTAGCCCGTTTAGTGTTACCAAACAATTGTTTAATATTTATTTTTATCTTATTTGTATAGAGAGTTTCACATTACATCTTTAAATATTGCTATTACTTCGCTAGATTTATCTATTTATCTCGCAGAGATAAGTAAGGGGTGTTTCTCAGTTTTTTTCCGTCTGAATATTTGAAATGAATAGTTTACATTTTTTTGTCTGTATTATTCAAACAGAAATAGCATTATTATGTTTATAGATTGGTCTACGACCTTGGGGTCAGCAAAATTTTAAATACGCAAGTCAAGCGTATAGAATAAAGTCATACATTCTCTCCGGGCTTATCTAGTTCTATATAAAGATTTTGAATAATGCTTATACTTTACTTTGATATTAAATTGCATTTTCAAAAAGTATCTGTAATAGTTGGTTATTAAAGGCTGTTTTTGTTTACTATAAACTGACATGCATGCGTTGCGTATCACATTTCAATTGTCAACACATCTTGCAATTTAATACATATAACTTGTTATTGTTTTTAAGGAATATTTCATAGAATTAAGAACTCTTATCACACAAGGCCATCAAAAGTATCATGCATTCATTAGATATATCATTTGCCAAATATTACATTTATTTTTCTCATGATTCTTATTATTCTTTACCACATACCCGCATTTTATTTCCACATTGTTTTTCATTTGAATTTTCTTTTTGCGTGCGTTAGCACTTGTACTTTATCGTTACATATGTTCAAATATTCTTTATTTTTATGATGTTTACATCGGAACTATTTTTCATGCTCCTGATTAAAAAAAACGACCAAATGACGCATTTGTCAATTTATGAAATAAAAACTTGTTTTAACTAAAAATATATGAAATTGAAAATTGAAAACATATAAAAAACGGTATTGAAAACATACTCGTTTAAGCAACTTAGTATTTTGTCACACGCAATTGAACTTTTAAAGTTGCATAAAATTACTTGTAGTTTCTGTTTTAACCCAAACCTGGTACATAAAAAATAATGTTTTTCAGATTTGTTTATCAAATTCCCCATTGAAAACTATATTAAGTCACGTCTACCTTGCGTAAATTGTTTACGTATATATTTTCAAACAATATTGCACAATGCAATCAGGAAGATTGAATATTTGTTTATGTGTTATGTCTCAAAAGGTTTTTTGTTCTTTCCTTTTTCTTGAGATGTCGACAGACAATAAAAATATCAAATATAGTTATATATTCATGTCAATAATCCAGATCGTTTTAAAATTTAAAGTTGATAATAATAGATAATATTTTTACACACAGTTATACCATTAAAAGGGGAATTATATTTCAAAAAAAAATATAAACTTTCAAAATTACCCTTTTCAAAATGACGTCGAGTTTTAGCATTGTGTGTGTTTGTGTGTAGCATTGGCATCATACAGTCAATCAGAACGTCCGAATCTCATAAAGGTCGAACTTTCTCGTAATGACCGTTTTTTTCATTATGACCGTTTTTTTCTATCCATAATGTCATGGCGAACTTAATATAGACGCCCAGTAGTGCTTCGTTAAAATAAAAGTTTAAAACCATATGAAAAGTAAAAGGTTGCGAGGGTAATAAAGACATCCTCACACGAATTAAAATACAAAAGTAAAAGTTTAAAACAAAATAATGCAAGGATTTATCTAAATGATGCAAGTCAAGTTAATTGTTGATCACTGCTTTTATTCATAGCTAAGAGTGTTTTATATACAATGGCTATAGACATATCCTTGTGGCAAAGGCCTATAACCGAAAGTGATTAGCTGTTGCAACAAAAATTGTACCAGGTTTGCTTGCGCCAAACTCGAAGTCGGACGAGGCTCAATATTATTATTTGGTTAACCTTAGATTTGTTCATGTCAATTCTTTTCTTTCCCCCCTTATTTTCAGGTGCTGTTTTCGACCCGTCAGTTGTCACCACTTCTTTGAAGAAGGATGCATTTGCAAAACAAAAATTAACACATAAATTCTCAATACTTTTTTCCCTAACTTCCCAGGTTGCTGATTTTTGAGAACTCCAATTGTTGTCTCTTCTTTTGATGAAAAATATATTTGCGACAACAAAAAAAGCACATTAAACTTTGTTACCAGGAAAACCTTGTATGGACGCTGGCAATATTACTACTACACGAATATTTGGAATTGAAGGAATTTTAAAAACACCAAGGTGCTCAACATTGATGTCGAACTATGCCAGAAATAGACTTTATATTTATGACTCACACACGGCTTCTATATATTGCAGTTGGAGAAACTTTCAACTGGAAAGTAGATTTTTTCCAAACCTTTTCCTTGACTGTAATTCATTCTGGTTTATCAAGGTATTCTAATCGTATATCCGTAGACTGGGTCTCAAACCAAATATATATTGGGACCGGATGCTTTATATGGTTGGATTGTTGTTCAGTCTGCAGACAAAGAAGACGAGTACAAAAATTCTGGTAGACAATGACATTGAAAAGCCTTACGCATTAGTGGTTGACCCCCATTAGCAAGTAAGTTAATTTTGTTAAATCTTTTTTTTTAATATATTCCAATCTAAATAACTAGAATATGATACTAAAATAAATTTTTGTAATGTCAAAAAAAAAACAAAAAACAAACAAACAAAAAAACCCATTAAAAAAAAAACCCAAAACAAACAACAACAACACCTTTTTACTTCTGAATGTCCTTAATACAGTTCATGTTTATGGCATTCTTTATTTTCAGGTATATGTTTTGGAGTGATATTGGTCGCACTGTGAAGATTGTACGGGCGTCTTTATCAGGTACTGACCAGGAAGCTATCATCACAACTGGGTTGGTGTTCCCGACAAGTATTCCCATTGCCCAAAAAGGGGGGAAACCCGATTATTTTGGGTGGACGGTCCGGGGACACGTTGGGGAAAACCAGCGTTTTTAACGGGGGTTCCGCGTGCCTTAGAGCAAAATTTTTCACACCCCGAATTTTTGACTTTTGAAAGTTTTTTTAAGGGTTTCGTGAACCACTAAAAAAACCTTTAAAACTTCTTTAAATTTTTTTTTTTAAATGGGGCAGATTTTTTTCCCTTTGCCCCCTTTTTTTGCCCCGGGCGGGGCCCCTTTGGCGAAAACCAAAAAAATTGGGAATGTGACCTTTTTTACTTTGTCTTTCCTTTTCGGGGTTTTCCCCTTTGGCCCCAAAAACAGAAATTTTAATTGGGAAATAAATTGGAGGGAAAAGAAAAAGGAAAAGACCCTTTGAACTTTTAGGTCTTTTGACAATGCAACATTATTTTAAAAACAAGCTTTTGCCGAATTTTAATTTTTCCTTTACAGTAAAATTGAAAAAATTTAACATTTCTTTAAAATGATATAAAATCCATGATGATCCGGGACCCTTTAAAACACTTTATCAAAAATTTATATTTAGTTGCAAAAAGGGAACCCAAAGGGAAAAAGGGCCAAAACCATTCTTTTTTAAAAAACCAAGATGCGTTATTTTAATTTCATTAGTTTTTTAACAATATCTCTATTAAAGTTTAAGGGTCAGTAATATTTATGGGTAAATCAGACGAAAATTTTGGTATAAAAAAAAACCTAGGGGTTTAAAATTACTTTAAATGTTTTAAAAAATTAAAGTTTAAATAAATATGTTTTTTGGGTTTTACTTATGGGGAAATTGGGAAACCTATATTGTACGGGCCAAATTTGGGTTATTAATTTTCTTGTATAGGGGTTTTTTAAACTTTATCAAAAACCCCAATTTATAAAAGAATATACACAAAAAAATTTATCACATGTATTTGACCAAAAATCGGAAATTTTTTAAGTATTTTCCCTTTGTTTACGGGGTTTTATCCAGCTATTCATAAATTTTTAAAAGGGTCGTTCCCTTTGTCATTTGCCCTTAAGAATGAGGGCCCCAAAAACTTAAAAAATTTTAAATTTTACTAGGATCTGGGGGCCCCTGTAACGGGAATTTTGAAAAAGGGGAAACTTTATTAGGGGTTTAAAAAAAATAAAAGGTGAACTGTTTCAAAACCCTTTCAAAATTTGACAGGTGTTAAAAACCCTTTTTTGCTTTCCCATTATATACTGGGGAAATTTAAACCCCGCAAGTTGGTGAGTTATAATATACAATGCTGATTTAATATGTAATTTAAATCCATACTTTTTATTTCTTATTGAATTCCAAAATGAATGCATTTTTTTCAGTATGGAAAGGACCAGTGCTTGAATGACATTTTTTAATGAAGAATGGTGTAAATTATACTTAATAACACACTGTAAGAAAGATATCGGCAAACATTTGAAACATGTCTATTTATTATGCATGTTGAAGGCTCTTAAACTTAGACAGGCCAGCAGAATAGTATTTTAACACTTTACCAAAACTGATAATACACACAATCTAAAGCATTCTTGCATGTAACTTATAGGACATAAATGGTTCTGTGTAAAATGCATTTAATTATTGGCTCATTACATTGCGTGTTTTAAAAACACACACAAAAAAAACAACACTATACACAACAACAACAAACAAAAAAACCAACAAAAACAACAACAAAAACAACAACAATCAAAAAAGAAACAAATAAAAACAAACAAAACAAAAACAGCAGAAGAGAGAATAGATGTTTTTGACAGACTCATTACGCGCTTGCAATGGTAAACACGTAGATGAAAAAAATCATTGAATGATTCAGTGTCATGTTGAAGGTTATATGTTTGCTTCAAGTCTCCAGATGTAAATTCTAATTCTTTAATCAAACAATCTTACGACCTTGACAAGCTTATTTCTTCGTCACAGAACTTTCACCATTACTTTACCTCAGTTGCAATAATAGAAGATAAACATAAACCTGTTGCGAAACTTGTGAAATGATATTTCTACTTTCTTTTTTTTTGGTCCCACAACCAGGTTAAAATACTAGCGTACATTTTCGCATTTGTTTAATTAGAAGTTTAATAAATGCTTGTGCCCTTTCCGTGCATCAAAATCAATGATACATAAATATAGGTGAAAGTTAAACTCTCTATACTTCCTCATTTTCACTTTTAATTTTAACGCTTGATTTGAAAAGCTTTTTCTTTTGTTGTAGAATACATCACGTAGGCTAGGTTAGGTATGCAGAGTATTTGTTAGTGACATTACATTTGTTGTTTCGTTGTAAAGTTGAGTTGAAGTAGATATATATTTCAAAACATTATTTTAATGGTGCTTGACCAGTTATTGATGAAAAAAAAAGATGTTAATAAAAACTGTCTAAAACATAAAAAGACTGCCCACTCTTTTTATCAACTGAACAGAACGTAACAGGAACATTCTGAATAATAATTGAAGAAATGTCCATGTGTCATGTGACTAACTAATTGTTGATATGAAGTAGAAATATGAAATTGGAAATAAATATGAAAAAATATAAATCATTTAGAATTTTTACCTGTACTCTCAACATTTACGTTTGGATGAGCATTAATGTCACATTAATATACTTTTATTAAATGTATTATAAAGCTGAAATGGTATGAATTTTAAGTATTATAAAATTGGTTCGCGTTTTTAATATTCAGAAGCCTTCTTACTTGTCACGAATTGTTTAAAAACCCTTTTCAGATGGTTGTTCAAGTTTCGTTGTAGCCATATTTGTATAAACGAGAAGAATGGTCCAGTAATGTTTGTGTAAAGAAGGCTATACTCTCAATCAAGATGGCGTTTATAAAACATGTTCAGGTTAACGTATTCTGTAGTATACACGCCCCCCGCCCCGATGAATAGCAGGTACTTTGACTTTTTGTATAAATCATTTTTCGCTTAAGCTCCGACGAAAAAACTTTCAAAAAAAAACCTACGCACCGGAATGTTTGGGGGGGTGGAAAGTTTTCCCCACAATGTTTTGGCCAAATGTTTTAAAGGGTTTGAGATAAAATTAAATTTATGAAAATAAACAATTTTGGGAAATTTTATGCCTTCTTTACAAGTTGTTTTTGGGTTTATTATTGGAATCCCTCCCAGATTTTTAATTTTAAAAACCCGATTTTATGATTCCCGAAACAAAGCGGAAAAAAAGGATTAAAATAAAAAAGGGGTTTTTTGAAAAACTTTAGTCAAATGTTTTCAAATTATTTCTTTTAAACTAGCATAAAACTGTGAGTATTAAAAAACATTTTTATTCTTTTTAACTTGTTTATTTGATAAAATTTTTCAAGAAAAAAACATGACCAAAAATTTAATTTCGCCCTTTTCCCCGAAAAACCCAAAAAAAATTCCCTTTTTTGGCTAACAACTAAACAATGGGGGAATTTAAATTCAATCGATTGAAGAAAACCCCGGAATTTTTTAAAGATCAATGATTTTTTTTCTTTTTAAAACTCGTTTTTTCTTTAAATTTACAATTTTAAATCTTGTTTTCAGGGGACCTAGGTGCTTTACCATCGGGGCCGGTTGTGACTTCCAATGCCATTTAGATTGTTTAAAAGGAAATTTTCAACTTTTAACACAAACGTCAATCCCAAAAAATTTCCCAAAATCCCTTCCAAAAAAGGGGGAAAAACCCCCAAATTTTCGAAATTTAAACATTGGAAAATTTAAACATATTATTACATATCAAATTTTTATAAAAACATGGTTTTTTTTTAAAAACCAAAAAACGGCAAAAATTTTGTAACGATGTGTGCATTAACTTTTTCGAACTTTAAAAAAGGGAAACTTTTTAATATATGATTGGGCGATATAAAAATTTTTGCGATTCATAATAGCAAGCGTGCAGTAACCTGTATTGTATGATACAAATTATTGAAAACATAAAGAGTTTATATTCTCAGTGGCACTACTTTACTTTCTTTTTGAAGATATGGAATGAACGCAAGCTAGTGTATGTTGACGGCAGAGAAATAATCAGTGTCAATATTTGGTGCGAATCCGTAAAACAGAGACTGCTATCAGCTACAGGAACAATAACAGGTAAACATTCTCATAATTTTGATCAAAACTACAGTGACGTTAATTGACCCATTGACGTTATATTGACATTAGAAAGTTACAAAAGGACTCATAATTTGCATTATCGGACTAAGATACAAGTAGTCTAAACAAATAAAAATCGTACAAAGTGTATAGTAAATGTTTCTTCCAAATAGGCCTTACCAATAGAATAAGCGAGGTGAAATAAGTTACTATTCTTCCCCATTAGTATTGTTCCATTGATGGCAAGGCGTTAGAGTAACTGTTTTTTACCCAAAAGCTATTGCCATTGTCTGGCGATGTAAAGTAAATTGTTATACTAGTACCAAGTTTGTTATCGCCATTGGACTGGCGACGTGAAAAGTTAACAGGTATTTGCCATTGTATGGCGAGTATGAAAATAATTGTTATACCCAATTTGTATCGCCATTGACAGGCGAGTGTATAGCTTTTCCTCTACACCACAGGTATTGCCCATTGACTGGCCGAGGATAACAATGTTTGTACTTTGGTGTAAATCGGTGGACTCGCAGGTAAAATCAGCGTGGTTTTCACAGGATACAGGAATGGGAATACAACTTTGATCCACAACTAATCATTGCGTTACCCGAAAACATCTCAATTATTGCTCCCTTTCACCAGGTTTTTTTCTTCACATTAATCAATTTATAAAACAGTTTCTCGAATCACCTGATATTTGGTGGCATCTTGTTGTATGAAACCCATTTTCTATATCAAATAATATTTCTTTTGATTTTTAAATAAACTAAATAAGACTCTAAGTCTATTTAATAACATGATTTGTAATAAATAAACAAATACATGAATTCCATGTGCATAAATATATTATAAATATACTGGGATCTATGATTCTCTGATGATAAAAATGTTTCCCGTCCCCCAATTATAATATGCAAATTTCCATAAAAATTTTTTGTAATTCAAAAAAAATCATAAAACCCTTTTTATTCCTTTAAATTTGAAAAAACCAAAAATTAATTTTTCTTCAAAAAAAAAGTTTTTATTTTCCTTTTAAAAAAATTTTAAAAAATTTTTTTTTTAATTATTTCAGTTTTTATATGGATATCAGGGGGCAGTTTGGGTCACAAAAAAGTAGAAAAAACTGAATTTGATGGTTTTAAAAAGAAATTTCATTGTTTTCCAGTTTCCCTCCCTTGGTTATATGAAAGGATTTTTAAAGATTTTATTTATAAAGCCCCCGTTGGGTTTCTTTTTAAAAGATTTAATTAATTTAATAATTTTTATCAATTTTTTATTAAAAATGGAAATTAAAAATTTTTGTTTTCGAATAAGTAGCCGAAAAAAAAAAAAAACAGTTTATTGAAAATATTTGTACAAAATGAAAAAAATGGGATAAAAAAAACCCCAAAATTTTTTAAAATTCTTGAAAATTTATAATCAAATGATTTTGATTTTTATTTTCAAAATTTTTAATTTCACCCTTTTATTTAAATTCGAGCTTTTTATTTATAAAAGGTTAAAAAAAAAAAGCCCGGGTTTCAGTCAATTTGGTTTATTGGGGCTTTTTTACAAAAAATTGTTTTATAAATAGTCAAAAAATTTTGTCAGCGTGTTTTGGAAATAAATAATTAAACCCTGCATTGTAATAAAATTTTTTTACAAATTTTTAAAACCAAAAAAAACCAAAACCCTTTGGCAATTTCCCCATTTTTTTTTATTACTTTATTTAATTTAGTATATACCCCCCATTGATAATTTCCCCAAATCAAAAGTTGTACTTTGAAGGGGAAAAAATTTAAAGACTTGGCCCCGACATCAACTTTTAAAGTCACCGATGCTCGTCCTGTCATTAAAGGGGGAGAGTTTGTTTGTTAATGCGAAATTTTGCTGCCCCCAGCCTCCCCAAATTTTAACCCCCGCTGACGCCCCTTCTAAGAAAATTTTAAGTATTTCCCCAAAGTTTCCCTTCCCAAAACCTTTTTTGCAATTTTCTGTTTGTAGAATCATACATTTTAAAGGGATCTAAAAATAAAAATTTAAAGAATTAAACGGACACTACAGCAAATAATTAGCAAAAAAAAAGCTGCCAAATTTTTTTTTAATTTTGTTTTTGTCGAGCGTCTAAATTAAGTTACGGCGACACGCTTTAATTACATAACCCTTTAGCAAAAATTGCCGGCAAAAGGGGGAAAAAAAATTTTGATTATGTCCCCTCATTTTTTTGTTAAAAAACATTGGGGCCCCCAAAAGACAAAAGAAAACCCAAAAAAGTTTAAATTTAAAATTTTAAAAAGGAATAAATAAAATTGGCTTTTAAAAGAACACATTTTCGGCACCATTAATCAAAATAAAAACTTAGATTTAGCGATCCCCAAATCCTTTGGGGCGACATTTAAAATTTTTTTAAAAAGGTTTTATGTTTCTGTAAACTTTTGGTGAATAAAACCCTCCCTGAAGGGAGAATAACATAAAGAACTAAGAAAATAATAAATTTTGGCCAAAAATTTTTGTATAATTCTTTTGGTTTTTTTATGCAAGACTTATGATTTGATAAAAAAGTCCTTTTCCCATAAAAGTTTTTGGATTAAAAGGGTAAGACTTGGCCCAAAAAAACTTCCTTTTTTTAACTTTATCAAAACAACATTTTGATAATATTCATATTTTATATCAATTTCTTACCCCTTTATTGATGCCAGTGTTTTAAACACAAACTACAACTTCATCAACTAATTCATATTTTGCCATATATTCATAACGGTAATTGTTCTATTTCAGAATTTTCTTATCATTGCGCGACGATTCTTTCGCTAAGCAATGTTAAGGTTTTGTTGAAAAAAGAATCTAAACCAGTATTAAAGTACCAGATGTCCAAATTGACTTGGTTTCGTTGACGGACTTTCATGTGTTAGATGCAGCACTTGCAGTCCGAGCAGCAGGGTATGTTTTCTTATTATTACAGCATACTAGCATACCTTTGTTTTGATTTAAATTTGACTACAAGTTACTTTTGCTTTAAGAATGATATACATTTTTATGCATTTTAGCAAAGACTTTTAAAAAGAAATATGTTGGCCCAAAAAAAAAAATTTAATAATAATAAGAAGATGCTAAAAAATGCTTTGGGATTGTTGCTTTTTTGGTGTTTGGGTTTTGTTTTTGTTGGTTCGTTGGATGATGGAGATGAAGGGATGATGATAATTTCCAAAGGGTTTATGAAAATTTGAAAAAAAAACAAATCATAGAAAAAAAACCCAAAAAAGTTTTTACTTAATAAAGTTTGATGCTTTTATTGTTGGCCCTTCCCCCTTTTTAAATTTTTTTTTGTTTTTGTTTGGTTTTGATT
The DNA here is from genome assembly GCF_026571515.1 of Ruditapes philippinarum. Taxonomy (NCBI): domain Eukaryota; kingdom Metazoa; phylum Mollusca; class Bivalvia; order Venerida; family Veneridae; genus Ruditapes; species Ruditapes philippinarum. The sequence continues at coordinate 106,349 of NW_026859524.1, forward strand.
GGGGATGTGAAAGATTTATTTAAATTGGGAAAATGGGTTTTTATTTATTTATTTATTTAAAAAACAAAAATTTTTTAAAAATAATTTTATAATTATATCAAAAAAGAGGTTTTTCTTTGTTTTTTAAATTTGTATTTTTCAATAATTATTTTTGGTTATAACCGAGAAAAAAACAAAAAATTTGAAAATTAATTCAAAATTAAAATTTGTATTTAAAAGGGTTACCACTCTTTTGAAAGAGGAAAAAAACTTAAAATTTTTTTTTATTTTAAAAAAGTTTTTCTTTTAAAAGATTATAAAAAAATGGGCAATTTCTTAATTTAAAGGTTTATTTGTTAAAAAAACATTAAAGAAAAAAACAGGCATTTTAATTTTTTGAAAAGGAGCTTTTAAAAGTAACCCAAAAAATAAAATTTTTAAAATTCCCTTTGGGGAAAATTTGGGGGAGATTTTAAAAATTTAATGGGGTACATTTTTTGTATTCGAGCTTGCTAAAAAAAATGGCCCCAAAAAAAAGAAAAAATTGTTTTTAAAAATCAAAATGTAAAGGGGGGTTTTAAAAAAAATCCGGAAAACCTTTCCCCGTTTTGCTTTTCGGGGCGTTTTTTTTTCTTCCAAAAAAAGGGCAACATTTTTTATAAAAACTTTAAATTTTTTTAAGGTAAATGCGTAAGGGGGTTTTCCGTTAAAAAGTAATTCCAAAAGGAAAAAAATTTTTTACCCGCCTTTTTTTTTTATAAAAATTTTTTTAAAAAGTTTCTTCTCTTTTTTGCTTCCTATGAACCCGACAAATTTTCTTGGTTTTCTGACTGGACACATAATACATATATTTAAATTTTCCCTTTGTTAAAAGAAAGAGGTCAGAGCCATTGACACGGCACTTTTGGGGTTCCCCTTGCTATTTTTCGTAAAAATTATTTAAAAAGGGAGCTTAAAGTGGAGTACCCAAAAAATTTTATTCACCCCTTAAATCTTAAAAAACATAATTTTTAAAGTTTTCTTTTTAAAAACGGGGAAGGATCAAAAAAAATATTGGCCCAATTTTATAGTAAATTATACTGTTTTGAAAAATTTTAAAATTTTTCAACTCATAAAAATGGAATCAAAATTGTTTTATTTTTTCATTGTTTTTTGGCACAATTTTTTGAAAACTTGTTTGGGAAACAAATTTCCCCCCATTTTTTTTTGATTTTATTTTTTTTTAAAAAATTGTTATTTTGTTGAAATATTTTTTTTAAATTTTTTTTTCAAAATTTAAAGTAAAATTTTTATTAGTATTAAAATAAATTTATTCCCCGTTTACTGGGTTTCCATGCAGATCGTTTCGCTATCGACTACCGAGTTTGGGAAAAAATACTACACCGCTAAAACCCCCCTTCCCCCAGGATTTGTTGGGGAAATTGGGGTTTAAAATTTAAAATAATAGTCTTTACAAACGTTCCTTCTTTCCCGGGTCAAACCAAAAGATATTTTTTCTCGATTCAAAAAAGAGGTAAAATTTTGAATTTTGTTAAATAAATTTGTTAAACTATTTTTTTATCTTCAGAAGCATTTTTACAACACTTTAAATATCAATTTTCCCCCTTTTACATTTTTTATTTACCCTATTATATATAATATCGGCCCAAAAAGGTAAAACAATTAAAAAAAATAGCCTTAAAAACCAACCCTTTTACCAGAAAAAAGGGGGCATAACTTTAAGGGTGTTAAAAATTGATTTATATATTCAAAACCCCAAAAACCAGTAAGCTGAGAAAAGTATTTTTTGTCTAAACCGGCTGTTTTTGATGATATTCTAATATGACAGACAGACAGATTTAACCCTAATCCTAAGATTTAAGATTTAACCCTTATCCCAAGATTTAATTGTCAAGACCAGCTCCTTAAATTGAAGTACCAATAATTACATATGTTTGAAAAGGACAAGACAAAGAATATCAACAAAATATGGAAAACTGAACAACTCGTTTTGTAAAATCATCCTTATAGTATTCTAAATATTGTGATATCAATATTGTTGTTTTCCTGACAGACTGATGGGTTTTTGGACAGACCATGGTTATAATCCTCCCATATGTAGCAAGAGCAAACATGGATGGTACAGACGTTTAAGGCAAAATCATTAACAACGGTTCTTTGTCTGGCCAAAGGTCTTGGCAATTTGATTACAAAAGGTTATAATTTATATTCACTGTACCAATTTTATTAAAGCTATATTGGATTCCCCTATTTCTTTTTCAGAATTATCTTAACTAAAAAATAGGAAAGAATATCATTTGTTCATTACCTAAACAAACGGAAAACATGACTCACTTAGTCAATAAACTTATTACAAATCAATTTTTAAGTTTGTTTCAAAATGTTTAGTAATTACGTTATTTAATTAAACGTCTTGGTACCGGATTCGATTAGGAAGAGAAAATATTCTTTAGACATTAGTTCCATCTTCATTTAGTTTAAGGGGGATTAAATGTTTCATTATTGGTTATATGAATTTGTTTTTTACTCCCCTTTAAAAAAAAGAAAAGGGGTTTTACTTTTTGTTTAAAAAGAAAATTTTTTAAAAGTTATTATTTAAAGCAATTATCAGACCTTTTTTTAATGATTTCATTTTGCCCAAAAATTTCATTACAAACAGTTAAAATCAAACGTGAATCATACAAAAAAATTTTTAATGTCAAAAGAACTTTTTTAAAAAAAATTCAATGTGTATTGAAAAAAATAGGAACCAAATTTTCCCCTAAAAAACCCGGAAAATGTTCAAATGGTTTTCACAAAAAAAATTTAAATTTTTAACTTTTTGTTAATAATTGGGAAAGATTTATTAATGACGGAGGAAAAATTTTTTAATGAAAAAAAAAAATTTCAAGTTTAAAAACCTTAGCCCAAAATAACTCCCCAAAAAAAAATTTAAAAAACATTTTTATATCATTTTCTAATTTTGGTTTCCCCTTTTTTAAAAAATTTTTTTTCTATTGAAAAGGGCAAAATTCTAAATTAAAAATGAAATGATTTGGCTACAAATATGTCAAAGTTTATTTTCTAAAAAGAAAAAACTCCTTATTTTTTGAGTTTTTAAAAAAAGTCATTTTTTATGAACTTTTTTTAATATTCCTTTTTTTAAATGCTTTAAAAAATGCTTCTTTTAATTTTTGTTTTTAGCTAAGTATGTACTAAACCGGTTAAAAAAAAAAACATTAAAATTTCAAAAAGCCATTTTCCATTTGGGGGTTTGCACGAACCATTTTACAGACAGGGGTTCCAAACTTATGGATATAAAAATTTCCTTTGGGGATTATAAAGTATTTTCACGCCGGGGAAAGACCCTAATTGTTTGCAAAATGTTATGCTTTTTTTAATTGAGTTCCTTTTCTTTATAAAATTAGTACATGATAAAACAATTTTAATTTTTTAAAAAAAATAAAAAAATGACAATACTTTAAAATTGCCTGAAAAAAATAAATTTTTAAAAATGAATTTAAATTTATTTCAGGGGGCCCCCCTAAATTTTGTATCAAAATTTCCCAGGAATGTTTGACAAATTTTTTATTTAATGTTTTAAAAAAAAATTAATTTTTAAAAATTAAAAACTTTCCCCTTAACTTAAAAAATTAAATTTCTTTTTTTGTTTTATCTTTTTAAAAAAACATGTAATTTCTGAAGTAAATTGAAAATTGGGAAAGTAAGAATTTTTGTTTTTTTATAAAGGGACCCTTTTAAATTTTATACTTTTAATTTTTCCCCCAAACAAAGACAGTAATTCAATTGATCAGCCTAATAATTATTTTATATTTAGGTATGGTTTCCAAATTTCCAAAGACAAACCCTTCAAGTGTTATTAAAGTCGGGGTTACAAGCCGGAATTAGAAGATGGATCGATAGCGCACTTTTATAGTTCAATGCCTTTGAACCTCACGTAAGTTTCATTTTTCTTTACTTGGGCTATATTGTCTTACATGTAAATATAATTAAATGTAATCTGTCAAATTTCAAACTTTCAGGGAATATAACGAGATAGGTATCAATAAGAACATGTATAAATTACATTATTTTTTCCCATTTTTAAAGTTCATGGCATTTCTTTTAATGTTGTGTATTGATGTTTCACATTTGAATATTGACAGAATCAGCTGTCTGCTCTAAGAATAATGGGCGTGGTCCATGCAGTACATTTTGTCTGCCAAAAAATGACGGATACAAGTGTGCATGCGAAGACAATGTAGCACTTAGAAGTGATGGCAAAACATATGTGAAAAAGGTTTTTGTATTTCTTTAAAAACATTTTAGGTTTATTACTGAAGCCCAAAAAGAGTGGCCCGGGGTGCCGCGGGTTAAGGTCGGGCTAGTTATTTAAAATTTTCTGCCCCCTGTTTCAAACCCCGTCAGGGCAAGCCGTTTTTTTCCTTCAGGAAAACACTTTTCAGCCATTGCTTAATACTGGTTGGTTCCAGGAACAGATTCAAGAGTGTTTCGATAAGATGTACGATTTCTTCTTCAAGGTTTGGTTTGTATTAAAGACCAGATGTACGTACTTGAATTAGACAAACCATAATAAAAGAATAAATGTTAACTTATCACGATTCTTAGGACAAATATTCCTTAGCTACCATGTTCTTAGGTATTAGATAATGATTTATTAAGACCTAATATGTTTGAAAATATATATTTAATCATAACACAACAATGTTTGAGAGCACTAGTTTATTGTTGTATTTTTTAATTGAATGTGTATAACACTTTACTCTTTCGGATAATCAAGTGTTAGAATGGATATCGAAATATCAAATCTTTCATGTACATAATGGTTATCGAGGTAACAACTATACATGTTCAGAAGATTGTTGTATCTGTTTATATAGTTGAACTGCGGACAACAACTACACCTACTATTCCTACTACTCCTCCCACTACTACTACACCTACAACTACTCCTGCTCCTACTACTACAACTACTACTACTAAACCACCAGAACATTCAACTAGTTTCCCAAAAACTACATCTTCATTGGAACTGCCAACGACTTCGCCAAGTCCAAAGGGACCAATATCTTCACCAAAAGCGACCCCGTCAACATCCAAACCGAAAACGCTACCAATTGCGGCTATTGGTGGGGGCACTGGCGGGTCTGCAGTCGTGATCATTGTCATAATTGTCCTAGTTTGTGTTATCGTTAAAAGGTAAATATTGTTTTAAGAATTATGTTGCAAATTCCACTGAGACATTTGTTTTGTTTTAAAATGATAATTAACTTTCTTTAAAAAGTTCAAATTAGGTCTGATATGTTTTAGTTTAATTGATCATATATAGAGGATATTGAATGAGTGTAAGTTCAATACTGACTTTATTGCACGAGTTGAATAAAATTATATTATGCTCACCAGAGGCTCGCATAATATTATTTTGTTCAACGAGTGCAATAAATTCAGTTATGAACTTACACGAATTTAATATTCTATTTATCACATACCCAAATAAAGACCGTTTAAAGTGAAATAAGAGTCATTTTTCATTGACGCGCCTTTAGTAAAGCGCTAACATTTAGCGCGTCTTTACACTATGTTTGTATAATGCTAATGGCGTCATGTCAAAATATATGCACGGCCGTGCAATACCATTTTTACAGAGTCGCAAAATCGGCACGGGTGTGTGATAAAACCATCTTCTTAATCCATTTTTGGTAAGACGATGAATTAAAGAATTACAAGGTTTTCTATAGTAAAGTCAGGTGTGTGAATGATTCCATTTTAAGGATGAACGTAGTATATGAATCATCATTATTTCTACGTTGTAACTCTTTCTGTCACTCATTATCATTATATTTGAGAAGAATTATTTCTCTTGACTTTGACATAATTATATCATTTAAACAGGCGCAACAATAGTGGAAACAAAGGCGGTGACAGTGTGACTTATAATCATTTTGCTTCTGACATAGCCTATTTGACACCGCCTGCTGATAGCCCAAGCAGACCCGATTCAACTTATGATGTTATAGGCGGCTTTGATGAGCTGGAAAATAAGAAAGTAAGTATGTTATAAGTGGTCTAATTTAATAAGAGATAACAAATAAATTTAGCTTTAATACACCCTAACATAAGTATTCTCTCAAATCACCTCATAGCTCAGCTGTATCGTTTTTCATTTGCTATTTATAGCTTTTTCAAAATAGATACATTAGACGCTGATAAAAAAATCTACGTTTAAATAACTGGAAGTTTAAAGTCAGTTTTTGACAAATGTATTACTAAATGATGATCAATTTTATTTTAGAATCAAGAGAGTGAATGCACGAGCTTGGAAAAGAAACAGAATGAGTATGAACAATTAAGCTTCAAGAGAAAAGACGTTCCAACAAGCGAGTTTAGACCATCTGCAGTTCCAAACGTATATGCAGGCATGCATGAGTCTACAATAATTACAGGTGATGTACTGCAAGATGATTACTTGCAGCCATTTCATGCCAATCCAAGTTTCTCCTCCGATGATACCGACTTCAATAACCCTGTTTATTTAGATGAATAGAAGTATCACAAACCCAAAACTCCAATTTTCTAACATCAACAGATCTACAGCAAATAATAAACACTGGAATCGCGAGTTTTGAGCCCTAGTTCGAGTGAAAATGATATTGTTTATAACTACTTTTTGTCATAGGTCTCTCGAGGTCCAGGGACAAATGAAAACAATGTGTATACACTGAAATTTTACACGGTATTAAATTTGCCTGAAGTCAGTGACGTAATTGTTTGAATAATCTTGATGATATTCTGAAAGTACTTAATCGGATTAAATCATGTTGAAGCGAATAGTAAATATATTAACAACTGTATAATTAAACCAGTTAACAAGGTGATGTTTTGTTAGGGAACTTTTTATTCTCTTACCATATGAACTTGTGTTAGTTAACTAGGAAAATCAGATACAGATATTGCTTAAGCTTTATTCTTCAGTAATACCCTAAATGGTATGAAAAGAACATTTCACTGCAGTAATTATGTATACATTTTGTACATTTTTTTATTGAAAAGCCCTTTCATTATAAATAGCAAAGAAGGTTGATTTAAACATAGTTTTCACTTTGTATTGTATATTTAGGTGTATGAATGAACTTTACCAAACACACACTTTGGTTATTTTACCAATCTGTACACTTGATTTTTAACCTTTGTTTATACTTGTAAATGTTTTATTGACATTTCAAAACAGTTTAAAGATCAATGTTTAAATCAATGGATGACTTTTTTCTCTACGTAACGATATTTCTGTTACCTTCAATTATATTGATGATACGAGTGTAACAATTAAACTCCTTATCAAAGCAATTATATATAGCACAAATGATAAGTTAGAAGGATTGTTACTTTCACGATCGGATCTTCTAGTCTAATATTCCGATCGTGTCATATTTTACTAGTCTGAGATTCCATTCTGTTTATCCAATTCAAGGTACATAATGCCTCAGAAACAAATAAATTTTATCTTCTTTTGAAAGGACAAACATGAATCTTGTTACCTGAAAAAATAGCGATAAATGTGAAATAACTTGTCATAAATGTATCAAAATGAAAACAAAATAGTTCTTGACTTCAGTACAAAATACTCATTTAGTTAAATTATATTTATTGTCAAAAAGCAACAGGTAAAAATAATGGTTCGGGTGATTGGCCAATGAGTAACTTTTATTGATACTGTAAAAGTACAAGAACATTAAAAAGCTTTGAGACATAAACATAAAGAATTTTTTGAGGTATGATGGACCTTTAAGAAATGAATGTTATTATTGAGCATGAGATTCATTTTGAACAATGTAACGTACATCCTTTATGGTTTATCTTAACTGACATGTCGTTTGAACTATTCGGAATCTTTTTGTAATATAACGGGATCTTTTTAGTAACATTATTTTCAGAATGTTGTATATAATTTCAAAGACTATATTCAAATGTTTGAGATATTATGAAAAGTGTTGTGATTTTTTTTGTAATATAAATGGATCTTCTTTGTAAGACGTTTTTAGAAATTTGTATATAATTTGAATGTGTATGATCCAAGACTATACATGTATTCAAATGTTTGAGATGTAAATATATATGTTGTATATGTACATGTACATTGGTCGTCTTTGTGAACTTTATGGAACAAGAATGCGGTGTATTTATAATGCTAATAAAATCAAATGTAACCGTACGGTTGTTGTTTTGTTTTTCTATATTAATTTTGATAATTTCTCCTTTTCGTTTACAGATATTTTATATAAAGAATAAAATGTATATTCTTCTGTACATAAATGCTTCAAAAGAGAGAAAAAAAATAAATGCTTAAAAAGACTTTAATACAAATGAGGATAACGCTCAGTAGATCAATAGTTCTTTTTGTCAAGGAAATTATACTAAAATTTGTGTTTACAATTTTAAAGTTCGAATTCAGCTGTTATTTGGCTGCCATAAATTCAAGATATACCAGTTAATAACAAAATACCTTAACACCTGATTTATAGTTTGAAAACAATTCAAATATATTCCGTATATCTTCAACAATTTGACAATATCTTCTTGTTATATTATATTGTAATAAACAGATTGAATCAATTTAAAAGGGGCGGTGACCGAGTTGTTAAGGTGTTCGTTTCTCAAACTACAGATAATGGCTTTGTGTCATGACCATATTGCCTTAAACCTGTTGACACCAGTATTGAGAACTTCAAGCTTTTATCATAATCAAGCTAAAAATAGGTTTAACCAAAACTTAACAATTCTCCTTTTTTCTTCAACAAATGTCCAATGATTATTTAAATGAACTACAACACATTGGCACGTAAACGCCAGAACTCATCATGTTATTTAAATCGATGAAAATCTATAATTCGTAGTTTGATGATAAACATTCGTAACAGAAGACTGTCTGAAAGGAAAATATGTATCTAAAGCATTGAGCGAAATTGTAAGTTTTGACTGTTCTGTGTACTGATATGTCAAGTCAGAAACTTACATTACTCCTGAATACTATGAGACATGAAAAACACACCACCGAAAGTTATCTTTTACCAAAAAAAGTTTTCTTTTTGATACTTACGGCAAAGGTATAAGCGCATCTCAATTACAAATTTTATGCATACCATATTTACAAAATAAAAATGCGTTTTTTTCTATATTAAGCTTTTTTATATTCTTTAAGGGAGAACAAAGATCAACCAGGCAATAAGGCAGTGCGATATTCACAGACAATCTAGTCACGTAAGGCATGTCAATAACTAATAATACTTGTAAAACGTTACCTTTATAATCAAATTAATATGAAATCATGAAAAAGCTAACCAATCTATTATATCCCGGTGTTATTTGACTTATATTTCATTTACATATTTTTAATTCACTATTTTTTTTTATTATTTTCTTTTGAAAAGCATTAAATCATAAAATTGTATTAACAAATCCTCTGGTGAGCAGTTCATTTTACAATTAATCCGCATTGCTCAGTAGATGACATTTTTAATCTATATTTTGAAATCCAGTTTTGTGTAAAAGTTATCATCATCTTACACATTAAAAATACCTTCTTATAATTTTACCAACCGTACTAAGAGCCCAATTTCCTCTACGCACGTTTTAACAATAATTTAATAGTAAAGGATAAAATTAACTTAAAGCTATAAAGTTTTGTATTATCCCTTTTCCTTTTTATCTAACAGTGAATTATTTACCTCACGGATACAATAATATCTTTTTCTATCAATTGACAGCTTAAGAGCCGTCAAATTTTTCAATTTTGTCGTTTTGGGCGTTATTTGAGTATTCCGTTTTCTTTACGTTATTGTATACAAATGTATTACAATTATTGCTGATAGTATACTTATATATATATGCCATACTTATATATGTCTTCAAGAGTAGTTTCGCCAGTGGGGAAAAGTGTAATTATCAGACTGGTACGAAGCTAACCAAGTTTTATAGAGACTAAGTTTGGTGATGACACGAAGTAAGATTTATCTCATTGTAATTTTAATCATTAATCGCTTCCAACTTAGTTTTGCTTAAATCATGTTTTAATATTCTTTTTTGGTAGTTAAATTTCAGCTTTCGAGTTAAATATTTTACAACATGTGTATATATATTGCACCTACATTGAATGACACCATAAAGCCGTTTTTGATAAGAATACAAGTGTGAAAGCATTGATTTTATATTGGAATGATGCAAAAAATATTTACTGCTAATTTTCCTTCTCACCAACTTAAATACTTTTTTAATTCTTTAACCGACAATTTACTGTTGCAATTGTGTATCAAACTTAAAAGAATAAGATAAATGGCAACAAAAAGAAACAAAAGCGATAGTATACTATTTGTATGTGTTCCATGCGTTTTTTTTGAATTCTTATTATAATCGTAATTCTTCTTCCTTTTCTTCTTTTTTCTTCTTCTTCTTCTGTGTTCTTCTGTGTTCTTCTTCGTTTTCTTCTTCTTCTTCTTCTTCTTAATATTTATTATTATCATTATTTAGTTTGAAGAATTACGAACTTCAGACTTTGTGTAAAGACATGTTCAAGGCGTTTGATAAGTTGACGTAAGTTCGAGGACGGTAACAGACGCTGTATTGTGTAATAAATTGTTTACAAATATTAACACGATGGAGACGCACGTTCACTGTGTTATTTTATCATGTTTTCACTTATGCTATGAGTAGTACACAACTAAGTTGTTATGTTTGTTTTTAAATAATTATTACTTTTTTACAACTTGACAAGTGAACAATAGGAGTTATTTCTTTCTATTACATGTTCTTGTTGCCTGTTAATTACACAGACACTTGGGGTGTGAAGCTTAAAACGCCTTTAAAATCCAAATAAAATGTATATTTGTCAATCCCAGCGCATGTACTGATCATATATATAAAAAAATTAATATAAGCCGTTTTGAAAAAAAAATCAAATTTCAAAGTTTATAATAATACACAAGATAAAAATGTTCGCCGGAAAAAATCCGCACACCTACCGTCAACATCGACGGTTTCAATCGAGCAAGTGTCCCAAACCGAATAACAGCCTAAGAAATAGTACATGAATTTGATCTTATGAAACTTCCATACTTTGTCGGGATATCTTAAAAACTTCCATATTTAGCCTTTTCATTTTTAAATTAAGTTATCCAAGTTAAAATATGAACGTATTTGATTGATAAAAACGCTGTAGCACCGTAGTATTCTTGTGCAATATGCAAATAAGTGCTGAAACGATTTACCGCTGTCGAAACAATAGGACAGCAAATTATGCTATAATTATGGAGTAAGCTCAATATATAATTCCTACAAATTATAAGTAGGAAATAAATATTTCTCCATTTTCGTGACTCAGAAATTCTAGAATATCTCGCGCAATAATTACATAATTTTCTAGGTCACGATATGAGATAACCTGCTAATGTGATTTGTGAGATATTATAATAGCCTTCGATATGGGATAACACTATTCTAAAAATAGATTTTACCAAATCACCGCTACATCACCTGTGCTGGCTTAGGTATTACACATTATACATGTAACAAGTTAAATGTTGATGCTGGACATCAAAGACGCCGCCAAATGATGTGAACAGTCAATCAGCATTGAAAATGGTTCTCTATTACAGTTGAATATCCGAAGCACAAATCATTTTGTTTCTCCATGTTCTTGGAATGTGCTCGTTGTTTATAATAATGTTGCATATTTTTGTTAAAAGGTAGAACCTAATGCATAAATTCACAAAGTAATGCCATGTCTGAAATTCTTAAATGTTTTCGGTTGCGATAAAGATTGAAACGTCTGGTCGAAGCAAAATTAATTAGATAACAAGTAAAATGGAAATGATTGGTATACTTAAAATGAATTCAAGACAATAATTATGTGCCGAGAATATATCCAATTAAATATTGCTACGAATTGCATAATGTTTGAATGATTTTGAGGACGAACTGTCAGCAGTGATCTCCCCTTACTGGCCGTAGCGGTTGCGGAAGATCCGCCTGTCTGATTGGTGCGTGGTCCGCCTGGGCTCCTTGCCAATGGTTCTTGTTGCTGGGTCATATGGGGGTTGCGTTCATTGAACGCCGCCTTTCCTTGTTGATCTTGTTTTTCATATTTTAGGCTTTGTGACTTGTAATTTAATGATTCGACAAGTGATATTGATCAAAGTTGTTTGGTTCCCTTCTGCCCCGTCAACGAAGACTAAATGCTAGCATACACAGCATCATTTTAATTTTTGTGACATTTTAAGGCGGAGCCGAACATCAACAGAGGCGGAGCAAATGAAGTAAGTGTCACTGCCCCAGTCGTCTTTCAACTCTTAAGGTTTAGAACGATCGACTACAGACTGGCTCATTGGCACGTTATTTATTATGTAGATAAAATTAGGTAATGATAAAAAGAATATGATATTCAAACATGGCAAATTATCTTTTCAGTTAGACGTTTATCCAAATCCCTTAAAGCTCCGTGACATGTTGTACATCAGAAAAGCTATTTTTTATTAGAAAATTTGAGAACAGTGTGATTTTGTTAAAACAAAAAAAATTAAACAAAATCAAGGCTAAAATTTTCCCCATTGTGTATGGACAAATGCATATCTACTAGACGCCAATTGCAAGCGGCGTCTAATAAATCAGCGGATACTTACTTTGTTTACATGCAACTTCAAGAAATTTTATTCAATTGTAAGAAACAAACAAGTTGAAAATGGAATTTAGTGTGAAATTAAAGGGGACAACTTAACACTGTAGTGCTTAAGTGGCATTTATATTAAAATTAAAACGATGTGCTCTGGCCTCTACATCTTGTAAATGAAAAAAATATATAAAAAATACACCATTAATTGCTGATGGTTTTATGCCAACTATGATATAACACGAAGCAATTCTTATTACCATTCTCGCATTATTATGTATTATGCTTGAAGTTTATTTGCATGTTTTTATTTTAGAAATATTTTGTTGACATTTCTTTTTGCTATAAACAAATAAGGCGATAAGGACACTGATTTACAAAATTCTGGAAACAAAGTGATCCCTCGGAAGCATTAACCACAACAAAATTACAAGAGAATTGCAGACTCGGTTTGATTGAGTCTGTACATGAGGGATAATGAATAAGTGCAATATCTTTCACGCCCCTAGCACCGGCTTGAGCGGTACTCAATTCTCAACACTGAATAGTGCTGGCATCAATGATCCCGAAGGACCAGAAAATATAACGACACTGAAGTGACACGTTTGACCAGAGTTTTGAGGCATAGATTTCATTCTGTATTTAAAAATTTGGACGTGTTCTGCTTGAAAGTAGAAAATCTGAATGATATCAGATTGGGACACCTAAAATAGATTGCTCTACAAATCTCGAACTTATATGGAACAAATTGTCTCTTTTATATCTTCTGTGTTTTTTTCTTTCTGAAAAGCCTGATCGTCTCCCCGGTTGCATGTCCGTCGCATTCAGTGCATTCAGCACTTTGATTTTTTCTGGGGTTTACTTATTGTGATGACAGGGAAAGAAGCAATAATAGAAAGTCATATTCAGATGCTCGTACACTGGTTAGTTTTTTTATCTGGGGTTAATATAGTGACAACAGGGAACGTGTTTTTATTTTTGTCTATGATACAATAGAGAAAGAACATCAAAACACCATCGTACAAATCAGATGGCCTCGTGTTTCTGTGCTCTTTCTGTCAATACAGGTGATTCAATATTATTGTTATACCGACAAAAAAGTGCTATATATTTGCTGCACGGCTGTTGGTGTTAGGTGGTGAACACATGATGCTAATTCACGGCTCCCCTGGGACCAATTTTATTGGCCGGGCTGCACTGGTGCAAACCCGGGTTATAGTATGGTGAATGTCGGGCGGCGGGCGGACAGGCGGGCGGGCCGGCCTGTGGGGAAATATTTTTGTAACAGTTTTCTCAGCCCTTTGATATTTGGCATACAGCATTGACACATGGTCCCATACCGTGAGATTTGATTTTAGTTCTGCAGCTCATCAATTTCCTGTTTACCAACTTAGTTATATTTTCGACATTAATGGTCAATGGTAGGAAACTTTCGTAACAGTTTTTCTTAGCAACTACTTACCACAGCCTCTTGATATTTTGCATACAGCATTGACACATGGTCCCATGCTTTGGGATCCGATTTCAGGTCTGCAGCTCATCCACTTTCTATTTACCAACTTAGTTAAATTTTCGACATTACTGTTCAATGGTTGGAAATTTTCGTAACAGTTTTTTCAGCAACTACTTATCATAGCCTATTGATATTTGGCATACAGCATTGACACATAGTCCCATACCGTGGGATTCAATTTCAGTTCTGTAGCTGATACACTTTCTGTTTATCCACTAAGTTAAATTTTCAATATTAATGGTCAATGGTAGGAAATTTTCGTAACTGTTTTCTCAGAAAGTACTTATCACAGCCTCTTGATATTTTGGATACAGCATTTACATATGGTCCCATACCGTGGAATTCGATTTCAGTTGTGTAGCTCATCCACTTCCTGCTTATCTACTTAATAATATTTTCGACATTTATAGTCAATGGTATTTTTTTTCGTAAAATTACAGCCCCATGATATTTGGTGTAACTTTTCTGTCTTTGACCCATTTTTCAGTTTTATATTTTAGGCAGATACACCATAACTGCATGTTAAACTGGCTATTGGGGAGATAACTGCGAGAAAGAATGTGAGACAAATTGTGAAGGTTCATTTGACCGGTTCAGTGGATTTTCAGATAATTGTTGTATATGGAGGCTGTTAGTTGCCAAAAATCCAGCCTTTGAAACTTGACAATGCATACTTCGGTTCTACTAAACAAATAAGTTCAAATCTAATTGTCGATCCGAGAGTGACATACTGCACTTGTATTAAGCATTTTGATTACCTCGATTTGATAAAATGGAAGCTGTAAACATGCAACTTATAAAAAATGCAAACTGTATTTATAAATGTATAACTTCAAATTGGCAACATGTAGAAAAGTAAACGATAGAACGTACACAATACATTTAATGCTGTGCATCATGACGTTGAGAATGTAACTGCACTCAGTTTTACAACACCACACTTTCCCTTTACATTCTAACGCGATTAACATTTGTAAACGATTTTGCAACTTCCATATATGGAATTATCACGGAAATAGACAAAAATTAATAGGCGGAGCCAATTTTCACGAAAGCAGAATATAAAGAGAGGTAACTCCTGCTGGTACAAAAATATTTCAAATTATGTAGAACCTGTTATAAATTTCACATACATTAACTGCATTTCAGTTGACTTTGAACATCCTATGATTTGTTAAAACTTATTCTAGTACAGGATATTAAAGTAATGCAAAATTGGTTAAGATATAATGTAACAATGTAGCAACGTTTATACTGATAATGAGCATAATAATATGCAAAAACTAAAGTTGGTGAATTAACATAAGGGAATGTGTTTCCTATATATAAGAACACACACCACTATTGGTTAATATGAACGAAAAGGTTTGTGTCCCTTCAAATGTTACACGGTAATACTCGTACTAAATAGTACTAAAATGCGATACATGGAAGTCATTTTTGGCAACACGAATAAAGAGAACTGAACAGTAAGCCTGTGCCTTCTTTCTTTAAAGAACTATGTTAGGTTGTAGGAAAACCCATATTTTTGACCAAATGTATAACCAAGGAACAATTCAAAGTTTACTATCGATAATTCCGTTGTATAACCAACAACTTGTGAATTTGTCACATTTAATGTTGAAATAAATATTCAGTGTATCCTAGCATCTCTGTTTACCTCCAATGGGAGGTAATTTGAGTCACAGGATGTGCTTTAGCCTTTTATTATTAAATATATGTAAGCTGACGTAGGTAAAGGTCTTTTTATGAATTATACTGAATCGATAGCAACTCTAAAATCTGTGTATACATGCTGTCAATAGCTGTTACCTAGACTTGCTGTCTATCTGACTATTTTTATGTACATGAAATACTACACAGAATATTTATTAAGTTTTGTAAGTGATGGATTTCTAAGAGAGAAAATGAGCAAGGTATACCTAAATTGATAATCAACATACATACCTTTGGACTCATTTAAATATTATTATTGAAAATCGAAATGGGAAAATATATCTATACAGTATGGTAAAAAATAAAAAGTTATGTACGAAAGGGTACATACAACTTTGGTTATAATTTTACTATTGTTAAACGTTTTTTCTTGTCAATTCATACGCTAGAATTAAGGTTACTAATGTAATAGTAAATGCTACTACTAGGAAAGACAACAGCCAGAATTTGGTCTGTATTAGTAATTATTCGAAATCAGATGTTGACTTGAAATTTGAAAGTGGTAAGGTAGCAGCTTAACTGTAAATGTTACTCATTCCTATGCAAATTGGAATACCCTCAGTAAAGTTTATTTGTCGTTGAATATATAGTCTTATCAATAGATTTTACTTCCTTGAAAAATATTGAACCTCAGGCAGTAAGTAGCTTGGTGAGTTTTTTTTATTATCTTTTTTTTTTACTAGGAAATGTGGTATCACCAACGTTTTAAAACTTATATTCCTATAATACTTTAAAGTCCGCTGATGTTGATTGTATAAAGGAATATAATAGCAATCATGCAAGTGAATTATTTTTGGTGAATAACTAAACGGTAAACGGAAACTACGCCGTTTCTTGTCGCCGAATGGTAAATACCGAAAAATGAGCGGATAAATACGTTTATTTACGATGATGTAGTGGGCGGGAAAATTGGCGGAGCTTATTTTACCTCCTATTGAAAAACGTGTAAAGCTGGATTATGCTGATTCGAATCATGATGGTTCGACAATGTAAAGCTAAGAATGTACCGTCTGTTTTGTCGGCGAATACACGAACAATGAGTATTCGAACACTTGGTATTGCTACTATCAGCAAAACAGTTAATGTTTTGTCGTTTAACAAAATGTATTTTGTTTAAATGCATGTTTACAATGTTAAATCGGCAAACTCAATCCAAGAATTCAACATTGGAATTTACATACAAAGAAATACAATTGTATTTTGTCCGTTAACAAACTGTTTAACTCAGATCAACAAGGATCGATTTTTGGCAACGAATAGCCTCCATAGTTGTAATAACACTTGCAGTGTTTATTGCAACAGCAATTGTTAAAAGGATGGAAACAGTGCTTCTTGTAAATACGGCATGTGGGGTTCTCTTTGGAATAAAATGTGCGACACACACTGTGCTGGTTGTGGCAGAAATAGTAGTTGTGCAGTAGTTGTCAATCCGGGCTATGGGTGACTTTTGCAATATGACTTGTGATTTTACTTAAAATAGTTGTGCTAAAAGTAACGGATATTGCTTTTCTTTTAGACACAATCTTTGGAGTCCTACTTGCAATAAAACTTGTAATTCCAAGTGTTCGAGATGCGACAGAGTCACTGGACGGTTACTTGCACTTTTCATTACCGTCCATGAACAGGCTCCATCAAACCGAAGCTGCAACATTTACAATATTGTCTTGTTGGGATTTATATAAGGATTCTTTATTAATTTTATCCCTATTCTATATTTTCAGGACAATGCAAGTCATGGTTATTTGGGAACAAAAGAAACAAATTAAAACATCAATATTGCTAAAGTCACAAATTCAAATCAAATGTAGTTTAAAAAGTTAAAAAGACCACATAAATAATATAATACAAATAAGACTTAAGAATTGTTAAAAAAGCGAGCCTTAAAAATGATCCGTCCAAATAAAACCTCTTAACTAAGTGAGTTTTAAGTGCTCTCTTAAACACTGTTAGTGTTTCACAGCTTTTAAGTGTTCTAAGTAGGGCATTCCAGAGTTTAGGGGCTGTCGTCATAAAAGCACGATCACCATAAGTCACAGTCCTACTACGCGGTAATACAAGTGCTAAGCGATCATTCTGGGACCTAAGTAGTCTGGATGGGATGTCTAGCATCTTTCTTATGTAAGTAGGTGCCTGTCCATGAAGCGCCTTAAACTCATATGTAAGAAGTTTGAACTCGACTCTGATGTGCACATGAAGCCAATGTAGTTCCTTTAAAACTGGGGTTATGTGGCAGTTTCGCGGTGTCCTGGTTATAACACGAGCAGCCGTATTTTGAACAAATTTTGAGCTTGTTGACAACATACTTTGGAGATCCACAAAACAACGAATTACAGTAATCTAATTTTGATGTCACTAACGAGTTTATCAAGGTTCTGGTTGAATCAACAGTAATGTATTTCCGAATTCGACCTATATGTCGAATTTTCATGAAGCATGAACGAGAAACTGAGTTCACATGTTTTTCTTTGTCTAAATGTTTCTAACTGTTGTTGATGGTTTTATTACAGAATCACCGCCTTTGACAGTAAGATCTTCAACGTCACTTTGTTTTGGTACAAAAACAATCACTTCCTTTTTATTCGCATTGAGTTTCAAAAAGTTATTATTCATCTATAGTATGATGTCATTCAGGCATGCTTCAATCTGTCGCAAGGTGTCAATGCGTGAAATGGCTTCCATGTACAATTGCGAATCGTCAGCCTAGAAATGATGTTGAAGTTTATGCTTCCGACAGACCGCGCCCACAGGTTTGGTGTACATGATGTAATTCTTCGGACCAAGAACTTCTTGTGGCAAAGAAAATGTCATACGTACAGGTTTAGACAGTTCACCATTGACGCAGACAGTTTGATTACGATCACACAGATACGATTTCATCCATTGTAAAGGTTTGCCTACTATTTCGAAGTGTTGTTCGAGCCGGCAAAGGAGGGTACTATGGTCGATCGTATCAAAAGCAGCAGATAAGTCTAACATTACTAGAACACTAGCATTATTCTGATCAAGAGAACGGAGCATGTCATTTTGTACACATAATAGAGCCGATTCTGTTGTATGAAACAGCCTATAAGCAGACTGATGCTCTTCATGAAGTTTATGTGCAGATAGGTGTCTTTCAATTTGGGAATCGACAACTTTCTCGAGAATTTTGGAGACAAACGGTAAATTAGATACAGGCCGGTAGTTTTTCATAACCTCTTGATCTAACCCTGACTTTTTGATTAAAGGTCTGACTCTAGAACTTTTAAAAGCGGTTGGTAGATAGGCTCTCTCAAGTGAAGTGTTTATGATTTTTGTGATCAATGGTAATAGTTGATTTTAACAATCTTTTATCAGCCATGTTGGAATGGGGTCAAGTTCACAGGATTTGTTAGAAGAACTGCGAATATTTTTTTAAATTTTTATATCAGAGACTACTGAAAAGTTTGAAAATTGCTCTCCATTGAAAGGTGCTTCAGGGACAACATTGTCTTTTTGTTGGTGAGACTTGGTCTGGCTATACCATTACGTATGCCTTCACCCTTATCACAAAGAAGTCACTAAAGTCTTGTGCTAGAATGTTTGCAGGTTTACCAGATGGCATCACAACATCTGTGTTTTCACCCATCAAATTCCGGGTCATTTTGGTAATGTTTTTCATATCACGACCACATGATTCTACTTTCTCAGTGTTTGACTTTGGACCTATTTAGAAGCTTATTCGTAACAGCGCAATGGTTTCTATAAACTGAGTGATCAATTTTCAATCCGGTCAAGCGCCAATTTCGCTCTAACTGACGTCCTAAATGTTTAGCATCATGAAGTTCTTGGGAATACCACGGATTCATTGGTCTTAGTACAATGCTCCTGGACTTAAGGGGTGCATCTTTGTCAAGGAGGAGAGAAAGACCATTGTTGTAGGCATCAACTAGTTCATCAACATTGGAGCTTTCTTTAACACTATTTAAAATATCTGATGTCAAAATATCTGTTTTAAACTCATCAACATCTATTGATTTTAATTTTCTGTAAGTCACAGTTTTTCGTACTGGTGGTGGTTTTGACACACTAGCATTAAATACAACAGCGAAGTGATCACGAGACGTGTTTCCATTATTGACTTGGAGTCCAGGATAATATATTTCTATATTTGATACCGTTGAGTCTGTATCTCTGGTAATAAGCAAATCTAGTATGTGGCCTGCTTCATGGGTTGGTTCAGTGACGTGTTGTCGCATGCCGCACGCTTCCAAGACACTTTTGAATTTTGCGGTATTAGGGTTTGAAGATTGTCCAGGTGAAAATCAACATCGCCCACCACAATAATGTCGTTCTCAGTAGTTTGCAAGAAATGTCGGCCATTCATCATCAGTCTTTAAGCCATTTTGTTTGTTTGGAGGCAGCCTATATACCACAGATAATCGTAGAGAAAAGTTGTTTAGAGTGATGTTGCAGTCCATATATTCAAACGAGGTAACATTAGTATTGCGACTGGATGCACGCATAGTAAGTTTTAGGGGTGCCTTATAAATAACCGCTTCTCCACCACCACGACCTTGGCGAGGAACATGGGCAATTTTGTATCATCTAGGTACTAATTCGGCAATACACGCTGTGTTACCAGGACCACCAAGCCACGTTTCTGTCACAGCGACGATGTCAAAATCATTGGATATGATGTAATCAGAAAAGGCCTAACTCTTATTTTCACTGATCTTAAATTGTGACAACATATTTTAATCTTAGTTTGCCCTTTACAAACAGACAGTGGTTTAAATGTGACCTTTCTCAAATTGTCAGGATTAACACTGTTTATTTTGGGATTTTATCTATGTTCAAAATTTGTTATTCTTGTTGACACATTCTGAGGTAAATTTCTAATATTATGAAGGTGAACTCCATCATTTGTGTCTCATATTCGTCTTTCAATGACACGACCCCCTCTGATACCCCTATATTGCTTTAGTATGTCTAGCTGTTTCAATGTTTTTTCCAGTACACAAGGATCAAGTTTGGCTGGTGATAATTGCCTTATATTATGTAGGCTACACCTATTATATTGGATAATCCCTGGTAAACACTGATCAGCTAAATCCGCCTTAGGCAAGACACACATATCTGAAACTTCAATTGAAATATCAGTTATCAGTGAAAATAAATGTAATAGAAGTTGTTTTCCATATGCATGCGACAAAGTTTGAGGGGAATGCATAAGTTGTTCATTAGGCTAATGTTAAATTAAACCGATCTGTTTATTACAATGTTATGTAACAATAAGATAGTGTCAAATTTATGAGGTTTGAAGGAACATATTTGAGTTATTTTCGAGTAATAAATCAGATGTTAAGTTATTTAGTTATTTACTGCTTTATCTTGAATTTATATCAGTCGAGTTACAGCACAACTGTGTACACACATTTGAACAATAAACAATCGATCTACTCAACGTTATCCTTTGTTTGTATCAATATCTTAATTCAGCAGTCATGTACGGGCGAATATACACTATATAAATGATTTGAAAAAAAAGGAGAAATTATTAATATCATTACAGAGAAATAACAATCGAACGGTTAAATTCGAATTTATAAGCATTATAAATTCCCAAGCTGTTTTGTTACATAAAATCCATAAAGGCGACAAATATACATGCGCAAATACAACATTTTTACATCTCAAACAATTGA
Source organism: Ruditapes philippinarum (assembly GCF_026571515.1). Taxonomy (NCBI): domain Eukaryota; kingdom Metazoa; phylum Mollusca; class Bivalvia; order Venerida; family Veneridae; genus Ruditapes; species Ruditapes philippinarum. The sequence goes on from NW_026859524.1 coordinate 127,878, forward strand.
ATATTATCTTGGATGATAAAAATTTGATTATATAAAAAAATCAGAAAAATGTGTTACCAAGAAGATCCCTAAATCTAAAAAAGACACACTACTTTTGATTCCGAATCGTTCAAATGATGTGTCAGTTTAGTTACAAGATAAACCAAAACGATGTACATTACATTAAAATGCATCTCACGATCAAACACATGATGAAAAAATACCCATTAGTTTCTTTAAGACCCATTATGTCTCAGAATTGCTTGAACATTTTTTCCCAAAAGTTTTTTAATTCTGTTGTACGTTTACTGTATAAATAAAAGTTACTCATTGGCCAATCACCTTAATAATCTTTTTCATCTGTTGCTTTTTGACAACAAGTTAATTGGGAGTAATATTTTGTATGGAAGTCAAAAATACTATTTTGTTTACATTTTGATAAATTAAGGACTTTATAAAGTTATTTTACATTAATCGATACTTTCTTTAGGCAACAAGAGTCGTGTTTGTCCTTCAAAATTAGATACAATTTATTTGTTTCTGAGGCATTATGTACATTTAATTTGAAGAACAGAACGGAATATCAGCCTAGTTAAATATGACCCGATCGTCAAAGGTAATAGTCTTTCTAACTTATCATTTTCTATAACTGCTTTGATTAGGAGGAATATTGTTACACTCGTATCATAACATAATTGAAGGTATCACAAATATCATTTCATAGAAATAAATCATGTTTTTATATAGACGTTTGGAACTGCAGATGGTCTGAACTGGCTTATTGGAACGTTATTGCTCTTGAAGCTTAACTGCTCATACTCATTCTGTTTCTTACTCAAGCTCATGTATTCGCTTATTGATTTAAACATTGATCTTATATTTGTTTTGAAAGCTTCATAAAGATAAACAATATACATTGTTTACATTCGCTTTCTCTGCTTTCGTTTAATGAAAGGGCTTTTACGTTAAAAATGTAAATAAAAAGTATATAAAATGCCTGCAGTAAAGTGTTATTTTCATATCATTATTACTGAAGAATAAAGCAAGATGTGTATGTAATTTTTCTAGTTCATTAAAACATGTAAATAGATTTATGGTAAGATAATGTTCACTATCAAAAAAACATTCCTTTGCTTTTATAACAGTTAATAGTATATTTATTTTAACATATTATCTATCCGCTTCAACATGATTTAATCCAATTTAGTAGTTTGATACGGAATCTTATTTCGTCCACAATATTCCGCTAGTAACACGCGATAATTATCGCTTCTAAAGGGCGAAATTTAGTACTAAATTTCGCATGTCTTAAATTTCGCTAGTCTCTAACGCAATAATTATCGCCCTTTCAAAAGACCAAAGACACTTACACTAGCGAAATTAAACAATTTCGCCACGATAAGTATCGTCCTAAGTTTCGTATCATACATCTTGGCTTATCCATGGAGTATGGGATTGCTGGGGTTCTAGTCATTCGAGCTAAGAAATAAATGTTTTCACATTTGTTAATGTTACCTTTGTTAAAATTATGCCCTTAAAGATGTAAAGGTATAAATTATCAACGAGGCTTAGTTCGTTCAATACTTTTAATTGAAATGTCTATTCAGTGTATGATCTCAGTATATTACTATATAATATAAAGCTTCCAGTAGATTTAACCAAAGAGGTTAAAGTTACAACACAACTTCACATCAAGCACTTGTTAAAGCACCAATCAATATATAATCAGTATCAAGAAGATATCAATATGAAGATCAAGCCCTGAAACAAACAAATATAGCAATACTAAATACATGTACATACTGAGATCATTAACACAACTCAATATATACAATTTAAGTCATAGCATGATTATAACATACATCTCACACCAAATAGCCTATATAACAGTCATTTAACCATTACATCAATTAATTACTTTAATATTAATTAATGAACATTCCAAGTACAGTTTCCTGTATTATATTCAATATGAAATAATTCAATCCAGTGGCCTGTTAAATGAATATAGTAAACTTATAAAATAGTAAAACAATACTATGACTTGTACAATTATACATACCAATAGTGGATTGGACTCAATGACACTCATTCAAAAACCCTCTCAGTCTTGTGATGTTACTGCAACATACTGTAATTAAACATGTGCACAATAGAGAATGACAGTGATTTATATTAATTACTGCAAATAGATATTACTTTAAATATGCTGCCATTATCAGATGCATTGTAAACAAATCATGTACAATATACATGAATATCTTATTTTAATAAACTTTAGACACACAGCTCATTTGTAACTCACTTAAACAAAGTAAGCAACCAATATAAAACTTCACCAACCTCAATCCAAAATCCACAATCCTATTTAAGAATTAATAACCAACTTATTATTATAAACAACTGAAAAAGATGTCTGCCTTCTACCAAAAACTGATGACAACTCAGAAAACGGCGGGAACAATTATACGCATGATTAACTAATAAAACAGCCAAGGGAAATCACTCCTACAGATTTTAATCAATAAACTACAACTGATTATTTCCCTTTGGTTACATTAATACAGTGTCCACTGAATACATTGACAAATGTTCAGGTTCGGGAAACATCTTCGGAACAGCATTACCTTTTCATTACCTTTATCGATATTCTTGTCTAAAAATTGGAACAAAACCTCACACTTTCTACATAATATTGCTGAACTACATACCTTGAATCTTTGAGTCATGGAGTCAGTTATCTGATATTAATCTGGTAACAGAAAACTTTTGGCATTTTTTAGTATTTTTGCCATCAGATTAACATTTATGAGTTTAGTGCATTAAGTAGCTAGTTGGTCACTTAACATTTTTATCGAAATGTTGAAAGTGGTGGCAGTTTTCAATACAGCAATAGCAAGGGAAGTGAATTTTCATGCTGGAATATCTAGGAAGTGGCCAATCTTTATTTTAGCAAGAAATTTGAAATTGCGAGAATCTTACATAGTAAAACAAGTCAAACAGTATCACTGTCATGTCATACCACCACAAGCTCCATTAGGGATATGGGTGTAAACACACTTTATTCCTTTATATGAATTTGTTGAAAAATCAAAACTATGAACTTATTTGTTGGTTTATTATTACAGTACTGTCTGTGAGAGTAATAATTAACAAAAATAACAAGAGGGTCATGATAGCCGAAGACAACTCACCTGACATCCAGTTAGAAACGAGGACTGGTGCCCCACTGATAAAATGTTGTCTGATTCCCTTCCTTTCAACCCAATCTTTATGTAAAAATTAAAAACATTTTGTCATTGTCTCCAAACAGTTTTAAGTTAGGATCACGACTTACAAGTAAGCATCTTAAATTAAATTTTATAATCTGACCTTGACCATCAAGGTCAATTTTAGGGGGGATAAGATTATACTTTAATTATTAAAGATGTAAGTGTTGCTATTAGTGTTGTTTTATATCCAAATATGAATCAAAATCTGTTCAACTATTGACAAAGTTATGGCAATTAACGCAACATTTAATTAAAAGGCCTTGAACATCATGGTTCATTTCAAATGAATAATTTCAAAGTATTCATTTAAAATGTTTTTGTATGTGTTTTAAATAAGATATGTTCAATATATTTCAGAAAATCACAATTTAAGCACAATAATGTAACTTTCATGGTTATAAGTCATTTCATAGTCAAGGTCAAATTAGAACTATTAAGCACGTGGATGTTGTCCGTATATGTTCCTAAAATTCATGCATAATTCAATCAGTAAATAAATATGGAGTAAAATCCAATAAATGGAATACAAAATATGATCAATTGTTAAAGTTTATAGAGAAGCAACACATCTATTTATTTCCTGATTTCAATAGAAACCACATTTTTTCATGTGAGAACATTTAAATGGCGTTCATAATCTCCATTTTAGTTACACTGTGAGTTACGCGTTAGGATCCAAGAATTTATTTCAGTTATTTCTCAAAAAGATATGTTTACCATAGAAACAACAGTTGAAAAAAGGAAAATAATCAAATAATGTGCATTATATATCTCAGTATGTTTTCTATCAACATACGTGCATTAAATTACTTGAGACTAACTTCTGTACTTTATTAGCTATTGCAGGACCTTGATTTCTTCTGACGTACGAGAAGATAAAGGAACCTTCAATGAAACTTGTTAAAGGCATGACTATGCCTGAGAAATGAACAAATATTTACTTCTCTAGGAAAATCATTGTAACATTTTATAACATTTAAGTCATGGTTTTAAAGAATGTTAAGTGCTTGCTACCTAAAGAAAATAGGACTGAATGTAAAAGTAAACGTCATAAAGTAGCAAAATGTAAGCAAAGTAGTATTTTGACTTCCATACAAAACACTAAATAACTAGAAATTTAGTAATTGCCTAAAAGCATCAGAAGGGTAAGACCGTTATTGTAATTGGCCAGTAAGTTGCTTGTTAGTAAAATATAAAAGAATACCAACAATAAAAATATTTTGAGATACAAATGAAAGCATTTCTAGGGCAAAATGGACCTTTTAAGATAATAAAAGGGCATTAGTTTTTAATACAAATTGTAAAAGTGTTTGTAAGATCTACGAATGACTTGATCCTTGAAGATCGTTCAGCACGACATAATTGTTGTGTATACATGTTATTTGATACTTTTGTTTCGTCTTTTCGGCCATTTCAACTTGGGTACTGGTTCCAGTAATCCTACTTGAATACTGTATAATCACCCTGAGGATATGTTGCCTGCTTTTAAAATTTGTTTTTTGACGTTTTATCTGTGATATGCAGGCTTCATAACCTCAGATCTCCTTTCAAAATTCCATTTTATTTATTTCCGCTCATTGTTTTCTTGTTTAGGGCAAAAGCATTCTTTTAATTGGGGACCATACGCCGCTTTTCATGGAATGGCACTACTGTGTCACATTAAAGGTCCCATGATAACTGCCGTATGAACACATCTGCGGATGTTACTTAATTCAAAATTTCAACATTTTCCTGTTGAGTTCTGCTTAAGCCGGTGCTCGGGGGCGTAAATTGAACTTTCCAGTACCGTCCATAAACAGGCCCAATTAAACCGAGCCTGCAACATTTCAATTTTGTTGTGTTGCACTTTCTTTAGGGATTCTGTTTTTCTCTATTTATAAGTCCTACGTAAGACTTTATAAGAAATGCATATAATATGCATTGCAAATCTCAACATTCCGGACCGGTATATTGGCGATAGAACAAGACACTTTACTCCCCCCCCACACACACATACACTAAATTTTAAATTTTAGATATTGAGAATATTTCTCCTTTTAATACAGTGTTTCAGATTTCTGGAGTGTGAAGTGTGTTGAGGTGAGGTGTCTGTAAGAGCATTGGCGATGTATCCTAAAAAATTGCTTCACAGCTCTTCGAAAAAACTGACTCGACAACAAGCTTTAAAGTGTCTAAAATATGAATATATCAAAACTTAAAATGCTTTAAAGATTACATGTTCCGCACAAACTAGCTGAACAAAACGCGCAATTTATCCATTTTCGGCTTTTTGAATGAATAAATCCTTATAGGGGGCAGGAGGAGGGGTAAAGTGTCTTGTTCCAGCCCTGGAATGTTGCGATTCGCGAAGCATTGTGCATGCATAAGTATAAAAATGAATTATATCCTACTTTGAACAAAGTTAAACCCATACATTTCAGATACAGAATCATCGTTTAATTTAATATATATAGAGAATGACATCTTCAGTACGTTCAATTTTCGGAGCTAGATGTATTGCTCAAAATAATTCAGATTATTTCGCTCCTGTTATTTTGCTCAAAATAAAAAAAAAATATGCGGCATGCCATAATTACAATTTGACCAATATTGTTTTCTTACATACTAGTAATATATGCTATCCCAAGTTATACTCTAGCATACATGTCTGTCGCGCTCTGTGCTTTCAGCACTTTGATATGTATCCTTCGTAGAAGTTATAAAATGCTGGAAACAAAGTGATTCCTCGGAAGCATTAATCACAACAAAATAACATAAGAATTGCAGACTTGGTTTGATTGAGTCTGTACATGAGGGATAATGTATCAGTGCAACATCCCTCACGCCCCCTAACACCGGCTTGAGCGGTACTCAATTCTCAACACTCAATAGTGCTGGCATCAATGATCCCGAAGGACCAGAAAAATATAACAACACTGAAAACCTGCAGTCATTTTTGGGGGAATAAAAACAGATGAATGACATCAAATGTCAAGAAAAATATATTTCTCTTGTAACATGTTGAGTGATTGCAAAGAGTCATGATGGCCTTAATTGCTAACATAAGGGTATGGTAAAAATGGTGGGATGTCATTATTCGGAATATTCTATTCTGTTTACGTAGAATATTCATGTGTGATAAATAACAGAGACATTCTATGTTACAAGTTTTTTGGGAATCAACAATATAATCATGGAACCATTTTAATTTCACTGTTGATAAATTTTATAAAAATATTTCATAAGATATATATTTATACCCTTTAAATTGTCTGAACAACTGAGTTCAAAAGTGCTATGCTCTAACAGGGCAAAAATTGTCAACTAGCAGTCATGATTAAAGTGGTTAGGTCATTATTTCTACTACATCTTTGCATTGTTTTTTTATGACCTTTGTACTCTCTCTACAAGTAAATATATTCATTAAGTTCTTCGTATAAGAATTTTTCAGAAAAAAATAATATCATAAAGATGAAAAAAAAAAAACAACAAAAAACAAACCTTTTAGCAATTGTTGCATGGCGAGCTTTTTAAATGTGTTTACTCCATTTTATTTGTCTGTTGCACCGACATATTATTAGTGATGTGGCTTTACTAGTGCTGAAAGGCCTAAGGTGCCCTTCTGTAAATTAATTCAGACACGAACAGTCAGTAACCCGAGTCGAACCACCGATGTTCCGTAAGCTAGCTGGCAAATGTGACTTTGACCTTTGAACCAACAGAGGTTATCTACTGGTCAATACCAATGCACCTGTGAAGTTTGAAGGTAAAGGGGCCATGAGTTATTGAGATATTAATCAGAAACAGATACTAAATTTCGCATGTATTAAATTTCGCTAGACTCTTATGCGATAATTAGCGCCCTTCAAAACGATAATTATCGCGTGAGAAACATACAACAGACGATATTTTTCGAGGCGAAATTGTTAAATTTCGCTAGTATAAGTGTCTCTGGTCTTTTTAAACGGCTAGAGACTAGCGAAATTTAAGACATGCCAAATTAAGTAATAAATTTTGTCCTTTAGAGGCGATATTTATCGCGTGTTACTAGTGAAATATTGTGGACGAAAAAGGATTCCGTACTCATTTCTAAATACAGGTGTGCCTGAATAACAAGATTATTTCACGATTATTTCAAGAATATTATATAGAGGATATTTGTTTGTTTGTGTGTAAGATGAAATTTTATTTCATCGAGTGGGCTTTAAAAACAGTATTCTCACGAGTGGCGTAGCTACGAGTGAGAATACTGTTTTTAAAGTTCACGAGATGAAATAAAATTACAGCTTACACAACAAACAAACAAATGTTCTTTTTATTTTATGCTAAAAAACAAGTTTAAACGAAATTTCCATAATATTAACATAAATATTAAAATCTGTTTCCTCATTGAGAGCCCCATTTTGTGCGAATTTCTCATTAAAAACAAGAAGTCTTGAGCTGAAAAATAAGCCCGACATTCAACGTTAAATGACAGTGATATTATTTATTTTGTTTAAAAAATATGAATGATCGCTTGTTTTAATAATAAAAACAAACAATTCGTGTAGGAGAAAATTCCAACCATCCATCCATATTTCTGTTACTTACTGCGAATTTGTATTAGACCTGGCTTTTGTTAAATGTAAACGGCAGCCATTTTTAAAGTTGTGTATTTCACGGGAGGAAAAATAATTGTGTTTGATTCAGAGGGATATCATTTTAGATTTGTTAGTCATACACCTTTTTTAAAAAGAAAGAAAACATATTTTGTGGATTAAAACAGACAAAAAATAAGTGTTGACAGATTTGAAAAACATGAAAAAAGCAGCCTATGAAAATGGAAGACTTGGAACTTGCTCGGAACGCTGGGTGGTTTACTTGTTCTACGAGCTGTAGCTGTCATTGCTTTTCAATTTTTCATAAAGCATACGGCAGTTCCTACTCGTAGGATACTTTAATATGCCCAAATGTCATCAAGAGCAGTTAACATGTGGAAGGAATGTATTTTTCAGACTGAAAAAATAAAACAAAAAATTTAGAGACGAAATTTGGTGACTGAAATTTGAATGAATAGAAGTAAGTTTTCTTCTTTTTATTACTTTTGACGTTTAAGGTATTTATCAATTTCAGCTTGCGTTTTCTTTAAACAGCCTGATATTGTCAGAATTGTTAGCAAAAATAAAATTGAGGTACCACATGGGAAAAATCTTTAAAAAAAGTAGTTTCGTCATTGGAAAGTGTGAAATTATATTTTGATAATTTTCACTGTGAAATTATCAAACATAATTTTCACGGATAAATCAGTAATCCACTGAAAAGCATAAAATAAACTACTGTATTTGGAAAATCCCGAACTGAAACTAACAGTTTCATTTCGGGATTTTCCAGATATCAAAGTATAAGAAAATTCACACTGACATTGGTTGAGAATATAAACATATATTATTGATGTTTTTACATACATATGAAACAAGGATGAACTATAAATTCTTTTTCTTTAAGTGTTAATATCCTAAAGTCATTTGCATTATATAACTTGAAGCCTATACAGTATGTTATTTTAATACTTCAAGTATATACATGAACATGTATTTATACAATGTAATTCATTGATATGGTTACATGTATCTATCAGATATATTGTTTTATTTAGTTATCTTATTATATTTATTACTGCCTGCTAATAATGTTGATTTTCACTTAATTTGGATAATCATGACGTTTATATAATCTATACACATGGCTACCGGCTATTTATGAATTAATATCCCCTACCTAAAAGTAAAATCGTGCTATATTATCAATTGGTTACAAACATTTTAACAGATTAAAATAACTATATGTTATGGAAGGGATTATTCGCCACTCTAATTAATATGAAGACATTCTTATTATTTTGAAGACATTCTAATGGATAGGAAGACATTCATATTGATTGGAGTACATTATTATTATTAAGAAAACATTGTTATTAATATGAATACATTATTATTAATACGTTGTAATCATTATGCAAGATTAAGATGTTGTACTTGTTGTCGTTACTCGAGTTCTTATTGAAATATGCGAACATTCAATTTACATTTCAGATCTAAGACTGTAAACATGCAAACTATAATTAGATATTTAATTTGCTAGCTTTCAAATAAATTTTCCTTAATTTGAATTTGCTTTCTAAAATTAATTTGACACACATTTTATTCTTACAGTGTTTCAGTATTTATTTTACAAAAATCATGGTAATTTTAGTCCCATGCTGACATTGTGTATTATGTATTCGAAACAGCAGTTTGCATAGCACACTTAGAGTTTCGAAGTATAATTCAAAATTAATAAGGTTTTTGCGCTAGAACTGGCCCTTTTAATCAATGGGAAATAACTGGTTAAAATGTAAAAAATAATAACCGCTCCCTGACCGGTGTTCACAAATCTGATACTACGAAAACTAATCCGATCATGTGGAGGTTAATGACTACCAAATATTTCCCCCTATATATAACGTATAGTAAGCAAAATATCTCAAAATCCGCCGCATACAGTACGCCACATGCATACCTTTTCTGAAAGATCTTCAAAAATGAGTTGATTTAAAGAATAAAAATGATATGTTGCGCATTATGCAAGAGAGAACATGTTCGTTGTTTAAGAAATAATATATCCCAAACTGTGATTTTATTGCTCAATAACATCACTGTTTGGAGTTCGGATGCGGGGAATTATATCACGAGGGCGTTTCGACGAAACGGAATATAAATTCCAGTCAGGCAATAAAAATTGGTAAAACTTGAAATCTTAAAGAAAATCTAAATGGTTGTATAAGTAAAGGTTTTGCTATGTGTACACTTCTATTATATTCCCATTTGAACGAAAACCTTTCGCGTCGTGGGTATTTAGTCATTTTTGTCTCCGTAACCAAGTTTGTCTCGTTGCGATAATGAATTTTCTATGTTTATTACCGTATCCGGACAGAGCTATTGTGATTTAGAAGCGGCTCCCCGAAGGCGCGCTAAGGGTTAAGTCGCATTCTACTAGGGATACATAAATACTTGTTGCTTCCATGTTCTGATAGGATCTCTAACTTTGTTCATTTTTTACCCTCAAGTCTTATGCGCTTTCCACGTTCGGTAGAGGCATTCTATAGATCAGACCTTAACGTCGGAGAGTTTTGTAGAATATTTGTGTCAACGGTAAAAGAAAACCCCTTAAGCAACATCAATTGTTGTAAACATTGTAAGATATGAGTAAACATGACGAAAAAGATTCTGTTTCCTTATTTTATAACTTAAATAACCTAGTCTTTGCGTCACCAAGAAGTCTTACAATCCTGTGTCCGATGTCATCATGTGCTCAGACTAAATGAAGGTCTCATTTCATATGATTATTTACTGCCTGTAACTGCGCTCTGAAACCTTGTTGTTGTTTTCAGAGCAATGGCAAGAAACAGCAACAATTAACAGTTCAAGTCCGCGCGCGATACATGTTTCCCGTCCCAGAACGTTCCGCCTCCAAGGATTACATACCATGTTTTGAAGCATTTTCCCCGTTTTACTATGTACAGTCTATTACGTTCTTCAACAGCACCTTGCTTGCGGTGGAAAATATGTAGTATCTCGGTATAAGATTTTTGCCCCGCATCCGCAATAGTTTAGGGCTGTCATGTTTGCCTATCTTGTCACCGAGCGTTGTGGTACGTTCATCCCGTGATTGCCGTGGCTGAAGGGAATATGTGTAAACGTAGCATTAAATTAAAACTCTTGTTACAAACGATTTCATATAATTTATAGTTACACAACTTTTTTTTCGTTCAAATAATTGATATAGTACACAAGTCGTTATTTTAGCGTTTAAAACTGAATGAAAATGTCTTTAATGAATTTCTTTGCCTAATTGCTTAAACAAGTGTGTATGGAATTTTAATATCTCGTGAAATTGACCATGTAGGATAACAATTGTGAACATTTGTTTATAATAAGGACCAAAAGTTAAAATGCGGCATCGTTTTTGATAATGATTTTATGAATGTACACTTTCATCCAGCCTTAGTTATATACAAAGCTTCAACATCATTTACATACAATGTCTTTATACGTCACATTGCATCTAGAAATTCATATTTCAGATACAGTTTTATGCAACTAACACACTTTCCTGTTTCTTTTCCACAAACTGCCTTTATGTCTTGTTTCACTCCGCTTCAAAAGGATTAATTAGCTGTCAAATATTTAATTTCTATTCTCCATTTTTATCTTAAGGCAAAAAATTTGAATCTATTCTCTTTGAACTCTGACACTAGAAGGTGGTTATCCTGTGATGAAATCGCTAGACAGTGTGGTAGTTCCAAACCATCGGCTGCAGTCAGAATTTCGTGAACTTTGACCACGTCGGGAGAAATTTGATGAACAGTCATATTTTCACTAGAAATGTAAACGTCTCGTCTGAGTCTATGGTAATTCCACTTCTAAGCTCTATATTTCTGTCTGTGTAGGCAAACACCTCTTCATAATGTAATTCTCTATTTGAAATGTCCGTACAGTACACGCAATTCCTTCCCATATCATTGATATACATCAATTGCTTCTTGCAGTCTATACGGATCGCTGATGGTCGAACGAGGTTGACCTGCTCGGTGATATGTTTGATCGACTCTAATATCTTTCCAGTAATATCTAGCACATGTATTCCTCCTGTTCCACCCTTCACGGAGGTGAATCCGTATAGCTTTCCTCCGCTACAATAGGCAAGACCGTGATAAGGGTATCCCGTGTCTATGCGGTCTGCAGAAAGATAATTATTAAAAATTATTATCTGGACGGCGCTCTCATCAATTAGGGAAGTTGCAACTTCTTTCTCTCCTGTAACACAAATGTCGTTAGGTCTATATGTGAGCACTATGTGGCTGATGTTGCTACAATTCTTGTTGAAAATTTTTATACTCTTATTGTTTTTATCGGCCAGGAGAATTCTGCCGTCTTCAAAAATTTCACAGCATGTCACATGGCACGTGGTTTTGTGAGTAAAACTACAATTCAGTGCAAAAATGAATCATCACTTGAATCATACTAATTATTTAAATCACGATTTCAAACATATTTCCCAATTAACTATATTTCTTAATCATACTTTTCACAAAGGAAGTTTCTCTACATCTCCTCAATAGAAAAACATTTATTCATAAGTATTAAAACTATTTTTGTCTATAGCCATGACGTGCAACTAGGAAGTTTAGAACGGTTGACCGGCAAATGTATCGTTAAAGCAGTGGATATTTGTCCGGCATATCAGTTCTGTTTTAAGTTAAGTTGTACCATTTTTAGTTATGGTAATTAAAATGGATGCCCTTATTCTAAAAGTGTTGTTTCTGGCGACAGTGCCCTTACGTACTGTTGTTTGGGCGCATCTAACTGGTACGTTAAAAATTTTTTATGGGATTTTGTGATTTATGAAAGAAAAGTTTTTGCGTAGTTTTCAATTTTATCAATGACTTCATTTAATTGCAAAAATGTTATGGTATGTGTATTGTAAATTTGGATATTGACATGGTTGTCAGCAATGTTTTGTTCCTCATGCAAAAATCTGAAAATTTCCAGATTCAAAAGAAATCTGAATAACGATAATAATTGTACGCACATAAGTTGATCTTAAAGGAGCAAAAAGAAATTCCGTGACTTTAGTTATTTTGCTCATTAAATAAAAACTAATGTACATAAACATAATATAATTAATTTTGGCATTTTTTGTTAAGCTACCTTGTATTTTTAATCGGTGCTGTCTTAAAATGCTTTCTTAAAGTCGTGTCTCGGCATGACGCGGTGCCGTGTTGTTCGCTGATACACGCCGCGCGCCGATACTAAAAGTATGAATAGGTAAGAAATGGCATTTTGTCGATGAATTGACTAAAAGACGACAAAATTAAGGTGATTTAAACAGTAGCCATGTTATTTCAAATTAATCGTTTGCATTTAATATGCTCGAGTTAATTTCTACAATTGTGTGAAGAACTTTTTTCCGGTCGAGGGCCGTCTAAAATCAGATTGATCATGTAATCTTTTCAGTGAAGAACTGAATATAAGTAGAATTTTAACTGCCATCGGTCAATTATAAATTACATGCTAAAATCTGGGAGTGTCATTGGCCATTCTAAAATAAGTAAATGATGTAAAAGAAATAGAATATAATAGAAACGAACTAGCTTACGCGTCTAATGTTTAATTAATCAAGAGGAGTTTCAGTAACGAACTTTCTCCTCAGATTTATCAGATTTTCAAGTTCTATCACTTTCTAATTTAATCTTGACAGATTTATTTACATTGATTTTAAAATCTCATTAGTAAGTTAAAAAATTGTGTACACACTTACGAGACAGCCAATTATTTTAGTAGGAATAAAATTATAAGGATAAGTATATGTTTTGTACGTGGTGGCGCCTCCGATCTATGCTAATGAATTCTTTAACTAGCAAAGGGACGGCTCACGCCACCCCTGTTAATTTTGGAGTATTTACCACATGGACGGCTTTTGCCGTTTCTACAATAATAATAATAATAATAATAATAATAATAATAATAATAAATTACTAATAATAAGAATAAAAATAATAATAAATATAAAGAAAATTATACCATCGACAATAATTATTATAATACTAAAAGGTTTGGAAATATATATAATTATTATATTACTAATGATAAATAATAATAATTATATTAATTAATAATATAGTAATTTCTTAGAAAACCCTCTGGCAAATAGGTGATCAATAAAACAATAACCCTCTGGCAGCGAAAGGGTTAATAGCGGAATTATATAGGTAATTTTGATACGTCTTATTGGTTAAAATATGGCTAGCTGTTAATATTTTTGATATTAACAATCATTTATCTATTTCAAAATTTAAGTTAGAAATCTATATCATAAAAATATATCTAAAAACAGATGATGATAATTGAGATACACGCATTCATGAAAAAAAAAATTTGAGTCATAAAAACTGTGGCCAAAAAGTTATCAGTTGGAGTTATTCGGAACCGTCTGATTCTGGGGTTACGTCTTCTTCTGGACAAGAATATTGCTTCTACGTCGTAGTAGTGAGATATTGCCTATATATAAAATGATACAATACACCAACTTGTAGTGAAGTTTGTTGGACTAACCCTATAAATTGCCCTGTATAACTGTTTGCAATCACACTTTTGATTTGGTACAAGTAATAACTGTCATTAAACAGGTATTGCTAACATTTCTTCATGGAAACGATTTTTGCCAGTGCAAACAGATTTACCACGGCCATCTTTTTTTTATACTTCTTGTTTAAATATATTTAATCTGACCAAACACGTATACTGTTCCCTAATTAATGCTAATATTCGGGTATTTAAAATGCCTTAATCCCATAATAATGGATAATTCCGAAAGTGACTGTAAGACAATTCCTTTACACAATTTCATCAGGATTTAGGTTGATTATGACCAAATTATTGAGACAAAAAAAAAAACAACAACAAAAACCAAACAGCAAAAAAAAAACAAAAATAAAACGATTTATATCAAATTGTGATTAAAATGTAGGGCTGGGCGAGTATTCGAGTACTCGGATAATCACGAATCAAAATGAAAAATCGAGTACGCATATTCGTCAGTCCAGAGATCGTGGATGGCAATCTTATTTGTTTATTATACATTCGCTGTTTTTTACACTTTAAATGTAAAAAATAATCAATTTGTGTATTAATTATGCGACGTTTAACTAAATACAATTTGCTCATTAAAGACAGGAAGTAAACAAACATGTACCATGATGCTGAGCTAGGAAGTTATTAGTTTCGAAGAAGGAATCACTTTATCTTTATTGAGCACTTGTTTTTAAATATTTTTAGTCGCTATGTATAAATCTATAATGACATGACATGTATTGAAGACTGTTTTATTTTAAGGAATCCACAATTTGCTAAACGCAAGTTAATACGTGAGTGTGACATTACATGTATTGGCTAAAAAGGAGTAGCGCCAATATAAAAATCCCACCAGCAAAATTTACTTCCATTTTGGAAATACTTGTCTTTTCATGTGATTAGACAAGTTTGTTGTACCACCTCTATATAAGTCAATTTGCCATGGCATGTGTTACAAACTGCTTTTCCTCATTTTCATTGAAAGTAAATTTTGCTGTTGGAATTTTATATTGGGGCGTCTCGTTTTCAACCTAGTTTAAATTTGCATTGCATATATGTTTTATGAATAATTAAATTAATATTTAGCATTGCTTTAAGAAAAATTAACATGTTTTCAGAACTAATGTTCATGTTTTTATGGGTGTCTTGATAACAAAAGATTCGTGGTTCGATTTGTAAATCGCATGTGCTGAATCGTGGATCAGATCGGATCGTCACTTACCCGACGATCCACACCACAAATAAAATGATCCCGTTTAGTGTTACCACAAAATTGTTTAATCTTTATTTCTATCTCATTTGTAAAGAGAGTATCACATTAGAACTTAAAATTGCTATTACTGCGCTAGATTTATCTATTTATCTCGCAGAGATAAGTAAGGGGTGTCTCTCAGTTTTAATCCGTCTGAATATTTGAAATGAATTGTTTACATTTTTGTCTGCATTATTTAGACGGAAATAGCATATTTATGTTTATTGATTGGTCTTCGACCTTGGGGTCGATCACTAGATCAAGAATTCTAGCGGGACGGACAAATAATCATGGATTAAAATTATTTACGCGGCGAAGTTGTCAGCGACATGTGGAAAACAGAATTTCTTTGGTATAGAAGAGAATTACAAATGTAGTTTGTTTTTATTTCTAAACAGTACAATCTCAACTCAAACATATTGAATATAGTAATACATTCTTTTCGGACTGACCTAGTTCAATATAAAGGTTTTGAATAATGCTTATATTAAATTGCGTTTTTAAAGAGTATCTGTAGTAGTTGATTATTAAAGGCTGTTTTTGTTTAATATAAACTGGCATGCATGCGTTGCTCATCACATTTCAATTGTCAGCACAACTTGCAATTTAATAAGTTTTCTTTGTTATTATTTTAAGTAAAATTTCATAGAATTAAGAACACTTATCACACAAGGCCATCATTCATTAAATATATTATTTCTGAAATCTTACATTTATTCGTCTCATGATTCTTATATGCTTTACCACATACACGCATTATATATTTTCTCATTGTTTTTCCTTTGAGTTTTCTTTTTGGGTGCGTGAACACGTGTACTTTATCGTTAGATATGATCAAATATTCTCTATTGTTATGATTTTTAAACGGAACTATTTTTCATGATCCTTGTTAAAACAAGAGCACCGATAAGCGGAGCATTATATGCCCGAAAGTGTTGTTTTTAGGAAGGACGAAGCATTTGTAAGACATGGGAATTAAATACAGAATCAAGTTGTCATCTTGTAAGTAAAAATGCGATGACGGATGAACGGAAAGACGCCAGAGGTATCAAGTTGTTCATCCTATAATATTTTACAGTTGTAGCTTGATTAATACCTAAGTTATTGAGCGGAAACTGTTTTCAGTTTTATAGTTTTAGTGACCTTTGACCTTTTGACCCCAAAATCATTAGGGGTCTTCTTCCCAATATGGACAATCATCCTATGAAGTTTGAATACTGTGGGCCAAGTGGAACTTAAGTTATGTTCCGGAAACCATTTTCAGTTTTAAGGTAATAGTGACTTTGACCTTGTGACCCTAAAATAAATAGGGGTCTTTTACCCAATATGGAAACTCATCCTATGAAGTTTGAATACTGTGAGCCAAATCGAACTTAAGTTATGCTCAGTTTTAAGGTAATAGTGACCTTGACCTTTGACCTTGTGACCCCAAAATCAATAGGGGTCTTCTTCCTAATATGGACAATCATCCTATGAAATTTAAATACAGTGGACCAAATGAAACTTAAGTTATGTTCTGGAAACCAAATTGCTAACGGACGGACATACGTACGGACGGACGGACGCCAAGGGGAATAACATAATATACCCGAAATTCTTTCGAACATATAAAACGCATTTGTCAATTTTAAAAAAAAATATATTTAAACTACAAACATGTTAAATTTAAAATTGATTTTATGAAGGACTCCGACAGTATTGAAATCATACTTATTTTAGCAACTCAGTATTTTGTCGCAAGCAACACATTTTTTAAAGTTGCATATTATTAGTTAACGTTTCAACACCAATACTCCATTTAAAATAAACGTTATTCAGATTTGTTTATCATTTTCCAATGAGAACACTGTAAAGTCACGCAAATATTACGTAACTTGTTTACTCACATATTTTCAAAGCATATTGCACAATACAATCAGGAAGATTTAATATTTGTTTATGTGTTCTGTCTCAAAAGGTTTTTTATTCTTTGCGTTTCATCGAGAGGTCGAAAGAAAAAAACAAAACATCACAATATAGTCATAAAGTCATGTCAATTGAACCAGTACAAGCAAATGTATGAAAAAAATCGATCAATCCATATAATGTTAATAATTATGGGTTTTCATATTGGACTTCAGAGAGCCGATCATTTTAGCATGCGGCCTTGACAAATGACAATATTTACAACAAAAAAAACAACAACAAAAAAACCGATAACATTTTTACACGCAGTTACTCTTCTAGTGCTACCGCTAAAAGGCGGTTTATATTAAAAAATAAATATTCAACATTATCCTTTTCAAAACGGCGTCGAGTTTTATGTAGCATTGGCTTCATAATGGCCGAGTTAAACAGTCAATCAGAACGTCCGAATCTCAAAAAGGTCGAATGTTCTCGTAATTGCCGTATTTCTTTCATAATGATCGCTTTTTTTCGGACGAAGTCTGTCGGAGATTGGTTTAACTTCCCGTAAATTAAACTTACAGGGAAGTACTTAATATTGGAAGGCTTTTCATTGGTCATTTTTCTGAAACGTATACGCATCCAATTTATAAAATAATCTAAAGGAGTATCGGAAACGAACTTTCCATTTGTTGGATATTTGAAAACTGTGAACTATTTTACACTGCTTAAAAATTTCATAATTTCTCTCGGGAGTATCATATTCAACATAAAAATTACCGAGTTGTAGATGACATTCTTAAATGACGAGCCACGATTCCTGAAAGACAATGCGCATACCGAAAGACACCATGCAAGTGAAAGCAGTTTTAACTCGTCCGAGTATCTTTTTAAAGATACTTCTTGTCTGCCCATAATGTCGTGGCGAACTTCATATAGGCCCTGAATTTAAAGTATTAATACGCCCAATAGTGCCTAGTTTCAAACTAGTTAAAAAGCATATAAAAAGCAAAATGTTGGCAGACCAATAAACTTATCCTCACACGAATAAATATAAAACAGCACAATATTAAAACAAAATAATGCAAGAATTTAATTTAATAAATGACACAAGCGTTAGCAATAAAGGTCAATTTAATTGTAGATCACTGCTTCTATTTGTAGCTAAGATTGTTGAATAGACAATGTTTATTGTAAGACTGCACCAAACTCGTTGTCTGGCAAGGCTTAATATTATTTGTTGGTTAACTTTAGATTTAATCATGTCAGTTTTTTTCTTTTTTCCTTATTCAGAAACTGATTTCGAGCACTCTTCGTTGATGAATGATGCATTTTCTTACATATAATGTCAATTCCTTTTCCCATTACTTCTAGGTGCTGATTTCGAGAACGCAATTGTCGTCTCTTCTGTGATGAGAAATATATTTGCGACACAAAATAAGCACATAAACCTGTTACCAGGAACCTTGTATGATGCTGGCAATATTACTACTACACATAGTTTTGCATTGAGGGACTTCAACACAAGGCTGCTCAACATTGATGTCGACTATGCAAGAAATAGACTATACATTTACGACTTAAACACGGCTTCTATATATGCAGTGGAGAACTTCAACTGGAGAGGAGATTTTTCCAACCTTTCCTTGACTGTAATTCATTCTGGTTTATCAAGGTATTCTACTCGTATATCCGTAGACTGGGTCTCAAACAATATATATTGGACGGATGCTTTATATGGTTGGATTGTTGTTCAGTCTGCAGACAAAGAAGACGAGTACAAAATTCTGGTAGACAATGACATTGAAAAGCCTTACGCATTAGTGGTTGACCCCATTAGCAAGTAAGTTAATTTTGTTAATCTTTTTAATATATTCCAATCTAAATAACTAGAATATGATACTAAAATAAATTTTTGTAATGTCAAAAAAAAACAAAAAACAAACAAACAAAAAAACCCATTAAAAAAAACCCAAAACAACAACAACAACACCTTTTTACTTCTGAATGTCCTTAATACAGTTCATGTTTATGGCATTCTTTATTTTCAGGTATATGTTTTGGAGTGATATTGGTCGCACTGTGAAGATTGTACGGGCGTCTTTATCAGGTACTGACCAGAAAGCTATCGTCACAACTGGGTTAGCGTTCCCGACCAGTATTGCCATTGACCAAGAGGATAGCCGATTAGTTTGGGTAGACGCGTCACGTGACACTCTTGAAACCAGCGATTTAAACGGGGCTTCGCGGCGTGTTATTCGCAGATTGTCACACACGGAATTCTATGACGTTGCAGTGTTTAAGGTTCGTGAACCACTTATAACCTTTACAGCATTCATAATTAATGTTTATGGTGGCAGACTTGTGCCATGTCGCATTTTTTCGCGCCTGGCGAAAACCAGAAAATTCGACAATGTGACCTTTTTACTTTGTCGTACTTTCGTGTTTTCGCCTGGCGCAAAACACGTTCATTAATAATTGAATAAATTGCAGGGCAAAGAAAAACGAAAAGAGCCTGAACGTTGTAGTCTATAGACAATGCCACATTATATTAAACAAGCTTTTCGATTTAAAACCAGTTAACTTTAATATTTTCCTACAGTCAATGATTACAATTTTACATTTCTTTCAATGTATATCAAATACATAATGATACAGGACCCATTAAAACACTTATCAGCAATATACTGAGTTGCTAAAGGCAATCTTAAGGAAAAGAATGGCTAAACCATTCTTTTGACCAAGATACGTTAGTTTTAATTATCATTAGCTTTAACAATCATCTCTATTAAAGTTTAATGTCAGTAATATTTATAGGTTAATCAGACGTAAATTAATATTTGAAAAACAAACCAAATACATATGAGTAAAAACATAATGTTAAATAGTTATAATAATATGATTTTGGTTACTTATAGGGCAATGAAGCCTATATTCGTACAGGCCAATGGGTCATATATATTGTATCTTTGTATAGGGGTGTGTTTTAAACTTTATCAGACACATATTATGAATGATACACAAAATAATATCACATGTATGTGATCAAAAATCAGTAATAACCTTCGCAAGTATATTGCTCTGTTTACATGTTTATACGAGCTATTCATCAATTCCTGAAACAGTATTTGAGTCGTTACCTTGTCACTGCCGTAAGAATGATGGCCATAACGTTATAAACTTTATTTACTAGGATCTGGTGGCTGTAATAGAATTGAAAAATGGAACTTTATTAGTGTTTAACAAAAATACAGGTGAACTTTTTCAAACCCTCGGACTGACAGGTGGTGAACCTTTTGTTGCTGTTACACTATATACTGCAGAAATTCAACCGCCGCAAGTTGGTGAGTTATAATATACAGTGCTGATTTAATATGTAATTTAAATCCATACATTTTATTTTTTATTGAATTCAAAATGAATGCCTTTTTTTCAGTATGGAAAGGACCAGTGCTTGAATGACTTCTTTCTAAAATGAAGAATGGTGTAATTTTACTTAATAACACAATGTAAGAAAGATATCGGCAATCATTTGAAATAAATATGCCTATTAATTATGCAGGTTGAATATATATTTTTCAAACCACAGTTATTCAGACTCTTAAACTTAGACTCGCCAGTAGCCTGGTCGCGTTTTAAACACCAAAACTAATAATATACATACAGTATAAAACATTTTAGCATGTTACTTACAGGACATATAATGGTCCTGTGTCAAATGCATTTAATTATGGGCTCATTATAATTTACTTTAATTAAACAACCTTAAGACTTTGACAAGCTTATTTCTTCGTCACAGCATTTTCAACATTAATTTACCGCAGTTGCAATAATTGAAGATAAAGATAAATCTGTTGCGGAACTTGTGATATGATATTTCTACTTTTTCTTTTTCTTTTTGTCCCACAACTAGGATAAAATATTAGCGTACATTTTCGCATTTGTTTAATTATAAGATTAATAAATGCTAGTGACAAAAGGTTTCTCCCTTTTCGTGCCACAAAATAAATGATATATAAAAATAGGTGAAAGTTAAATCTCTCTAAACATCCTCATTTTCACATAAAATTTTCACGCTTGATTTAGAAAAGCGTTGTCTTTTGTTGTAGACTGCAGTATGTAGGTTATCCAGAGTATTTGTTAGTGACATTACCTTCGTTGTTTCGTTGTCAAGATGATATATTTCAAAGCATTGACTGTTTTGGTGGTGATTGACTAGTTTTGGTGATAAAAGATGTTAATAAAAACTGTCTAAAACATAAAAAGATGGCACACTCTTTGTATCAACTGAACAGAACGTAACATGTACACTCTGAATGATAATTAAAGAAATTTCCATGTGCCATGTTAAAATTGTTGACATGAATTAGAATATAAAATTGGAAACAAATATGAAAAAATATAAATTATTTATAATTTTACATGTGATCTCAACATCTACGCTTGTAAGGGCATAATGTCACATTAATATACTTTTATGTTATTGTTCATTAAATGTATTATAAAGCTTGAAATAGTTTGAATTTTAGTATTATAAAACTTGAAGTTGTTTGAATTTTAATATTTTATATTCAAAAACCTCAAACCTCAAAAGAGACGAATTGTTTAAAACCCTTTTCAGATGGTTGTTCAAGTTTCGGTTGTAGCCACATTTGTATAAACGAGAAGAATGGTCCAGTATGTTTGTGTAAAGAAGGCTATACTCTCAATCAAGATGGCGTTTATAAAACATGTTCAGGTAACGTATTCTGTAGTATACACGTTCCCCGCCCCGATGAATAGCAGGTACTTTGACTTTTTGTATAAATCATTTCCCGCTGTAAGCTCCGACGTTAGGAGAAAATGGGACGTCAAAACAAAACCTACGCACCGGAATGATAGGGCGGGTAGAAAGTATTCCCACAATGTGCCCAATTCTGCCAGTGATTTAAAGATGAGATAAAATTGACTGATGATTATAAACAATTAGGAGTTTTATGCCTTTTTTTACAAGTTTAATGTTAAAGAGAAGCAATGTTGAGGTCTTGTGTATATGCATGCCAGCATGTATTTTGTAGATTTAAATTAAAAACCTTAATGGTTACAAAGCGGAAGAAAGATTAAAAATGCAAAAATGTCTTTTGCACATTGTGAACTTGAATAACCTTTGTCAAATGTTTACCGACTTATGTCTATAAACTAGCATGAACTGTGAGTATTGAAAACAGTTTTATTCTTTTTAACTTGTTTACTTCTGATAAACTTTTCAAGCAAAAACATGACCAGAAATAATCGTCCTATAGCTGAAACAACCAAAGCATGCCCTCTTGCTGTGTTTACAACTCACAATGGAGGACATAATTCAATCGATTGAAGCTAGACTGAATTGTTTAAAGATCATTGAGCCTTTTTTATCTTCATACTCGTATTTCTTTATACAATGTAAATCTTGTTTTTAGAGAACCTAGGTGCATACCATCGTGCGGTTGTGACTTCCAATGCCAGTAGCATTTGCTTAATGGATTTTCGAACTCTAACATCAAACGTCAATGCAAACATTTCAGAATGCTTCCTAAAAGGTGGAACCGCCATCTCGCAATTTGACATTGGTAACTTACATATATATTACATATACAAATGTTTATACTAAAACATAAAGGCTTGTTTCGTTTTACAAAACCGAATATCGGCTAAATATGTAACGATGTGTGCATTCACTTGTTTCGAAGCTTGATAAAGGGACACTTTGTTAAGTATATGATTCAGCGATATAAAATATTTTGCGATGTCATAAAAGCAAGCGTGCAGTACCTGTATTGTATGATACAAATTATTGAAAACATAAAGAGTTTATATTCTCAGTGGCACTACTTTACTTTCTTTTGAAGATATGAATGAACGCAAGCTAGTGTATGTTGACGGCAGAGAAATAATCAGTGTCAATATTGGTGCGAATCCCGTAAAACAGAGACTGCTATCAGCTACAGTAGCTATTACAGGTGAACATTCTCAGTATTTGATAACAACAGTGACGTTATTTGACCCATTGACATTATATTGACATCAGAAATTAAAATAAAAAAGACTCATAACTTGCAATATCGGACTAAG
Organism: Ruditapes philippinarum; assembly: GCF_026571515.1. Lineage (NCBI taxonomy): Eukaryota > Metazoa > Mollusca > Bivalvia > Venerida > Veneridae > Ruditapes > Ruditapes philippinarum. The sequence continues at coordinate 151,484 of NW_026859524.1, forward strand.
ATACAAGTAGCCTAGACAAAAAAATCGAACAAAGTGTCTAGTAATAATTATTATTCCTCAAAATAAGCCTTTCCATAGAAAAGCGAGTGAATAGTTACTATTCCTCCCCATTAGTATTGCCATTGACTGGCAAGCGTAGAGTACGTAACTGTTGTACCCAAAAGGTATTGCCATTGTCTGGCGTGTGTAAAGTTATTGTTATACCCAGTTTGTATCGCCATTGACTGGCGATTGTATAGCGTTTGCTCTACACCATAGAAATTGCCATTTACTGGCGTGTGTAAAGTAACTGTCCTCCATAGGTATTGCCATTGTATGGCGAGTGTAAAATAATTGTTATACCCAATTTGTATCGCCATTGACTGGCGATTGTATAGCGTTTGCTTTACACCATAGAAATTGCCATTTACTGGCGTGTGTAAAATAACTGTCGTCCATAGGTTTTGCCATTGTATGGCGAGTGTAAAATAATTGTTATACCAAATTTGTATCGCCATTGACTGGCGAGTGTATAGCTTTTGCTCTTCACCACAGGTATTGTCATTGACTGGCGAGATAACAACGTGTACTGGTGTATGGGTGGACTCGCAGGTAAAATCAGCGTGGTTTCACAGGAAACAGGAATGGGATACAACTTGATCACAACTAATCTTGCGTACCCGAAACATCTCAATATTGCCCCCTTTCACAGGTTTCAAAATTCTTTTTATTGTTTTTTAAATAAACTAAATAAGACTCTCAATTTGTTTAATAACATGATTTGTAACAAATAAACAAATACATGAATACCGTGCATGTGTGCATAAATATATCATTAATATACTGGGATCTTTGATTTGTCATATAATCATATGAGGTTAAAAGTCTTTGATGACAAAAATGTTTTCAGTCCTTGCAATTATATATGCATATCAATTATAAAAATATTTGTGACTTCGAGTACATTATGAAACAGTGTTTTGCTTGACTCATTATTAAATACCATAAAACTTAGTTCTAGATAATTCACTGAAATCAAATTTAACATATATTCATATTCAAGCTTTTCCAACAATCTAAAATTAAGTTTCTCTGTCAAAATGTTTTTCATTACCTCTTCTGATGAAACAGTTGGTATAGAAATTCTTGTCTTCTTTAATTATTTCAGTATTTTGGTATGGATATCAGGGTCAGCTGGTTCACAGAAAGTAGAAAAAGCTGAATTAGATGGTTCAAAAAGAGTTACATTGTTTACCAGTACGTCGTCGGTTGATATGAGAGGATTAACGATTGATTTATCAACTGCCACGTAAGTTTTATTCATGATGACTTAATAATTTAATATTGTTATCAATTTTTAGTAAGAAATGGTAAAATATAATTCTTGTTGCGGATTAGTAGCCGATAAAAAGTTGGCGAAATGTTTATTTTGTATACAGTTAACTGAAAATATATTTGTAAAAGAGATAAAACACTTAGTAATATATACTTCAATGATGATTATATCTCAACTTTTTGAATTTCACCTATCATGAAGTTCGAGCTAACATTTATTAAAGTAACATTAAAGCGGTTACAGTCATTTGTTATCTGTGCGTTTTCACAAGAAATATGTATATAAATAATCAAATAATTATTGATCAGCGTGTTTCGGAAGGTAAATATTGACCGTGCATTGTAATATTATATTTACACTCTTACATACCAAATTAAACCAACCGTTTGGCAATACACATGATTATATTACTTTATTGTATTATTCAGTATATACTTCATTGATAATACCCAAGTCAAAAGTTGTGACTTTGAGGGGAAACAATTGACGACATTAGCGCCGACATCAACTTTAATGTCACCGATGCTCGTCCTGTCTTACAAGGTGAGAGCTTTGATTTGTTAATGCGAATGTTTTGCTGCCTTAGCCTCACATTTCAACCACTCTGACGCCTGCTTCAGAAATATTTTAAGTATCGCCGAATGTATGCTTTAAACCATTTACTGCAATTTGCTGTCGTAGAATCATACATTCAAGGTATCCAAGAATAAGAAATAAAAGAAGTATAAACGGACACTACAGCAAATGATTAGCAAAAAACAGCTGTCCAAAATTCTTTTAATTTTGTCTCGTCGAGCGAGCGTCTAAATTAAGTTACGATGAGACGCCGAATTACATACTTGAGCAATAATTTGCCGCGCGACAGTAAACAAGTGAACTTTGATTATGTCATTATTTGTTTTTGTTAGCAACATGGCGCCAAATGACAAGACGAAAACAAGTTAAGCATTTGAAAGTGATATATATAATATTGGCTTTTATAGAACACATATCGGCACCATTAATCACGTAAATACTGAGATGAGCGATCCCGGAAGTCCTGAAGCAGAGCATTAAGATTGTTTTTACTGATGTATGTGCTGTAAACTTTTGTGTGAATAATTCATCCGTAAAGGAGAGAATAACATAAAGAACATAGACAATAATAAATCTCTAAGCCAATTTCAGTATAATTCGTTCAGGTTATCATGCAAGACGTATGATCTGATCAAATTTTCTTTCACATAACAGTGTAAGGATTAGAGGATAAGACTTGCGTATAAACTGCCTTTTTAAGCTGATCAAAACAACATTTTGATAATATTCATATTATATAAAGGTTTGCTTACCGCTTTATTGATGCCAGTGCTTAACTACACACCTACAACTTCATCAGTAATTCATGTCTAACCATATTAGTTCATGCGGTCATTGTTCCATTTCAGAATTTTCTGATCGTTGCCGACGATTCTTTCGCTAGCAATGTTATAAAGGTTTTTGAAAAGAAATCTGAACCAGTATTAAAATACCAGATGTCCAACATTGACTTGGTTTCGATGACGGACTTTCATGTGCTAGATGAAGCACTGCAGTCTGAGCAGCAGGGTATGTTTCTTTATTACAGCATAATAGTTACCTACTTCTGTTTTGACTAATTTGACTACGAGTTACTTTGCCTAGAGAATGGTATACATCATTTTGTTTGATACTTTGTAGCAAAGACTTTGAAAGAAAATATGTTTGCCCAATAATAATAACAATGAAGATTCTGATGCTTTTATTGTTGATTATGGTGTTGTTGTTTCTGTGGTTGTTGGTGATGATGATGATGATGATGATGATGATAATGATGATAATAATTGCGAAGATGATGATTATTATGTTAAAAATCATACATCATGGAAAATCTAATGAAGACTTTGAAAGAAAATATGTTTGCCCATTAATAATAATGAAGAATATTCTGATGCTTTTATTGTTGCCTATGGGTGTTGTTGTTTCTGTGGTTGTTGGTGATGATGGTGATGATGATGATGATGATAATTGCAATGATGGGTGATTATTATAATAAAAATCAAACATCATAGAAAATCTAATTGAAGTTGATGACCTCATATCATAGTAAAATGAGCTCTACCTATTTGTCGTTTCATGATTTGGTATGTTTGTCATATAGGTCCATGTGCTATACTCAACGGAGACTGTGAACCAGATTTGCATTCCAATCGGCAGAAATAGGATTTGTCAGTGTGAATACGGGTACCAGCTTGACTTAGACAAGAGGAAATGTTCTTCAAGTAATTTATATTATATCAAAACACAGATTTTTGTTTGAAATGATTTCATAAAAAGTGTCAGTTTCATTACTTTAAAGATGATTATTTCGTAAATATATATGACGATAACACAAAGCAGTCATATATTTAAAGAAAAAGATCATAATAGATAACAAAGTATTATTAAAACCTCCTTGTGACTTTATGGAGAGTTCATTCCAATGGATCTACATTTCTGTTATCTGAGCTGCTAGAAGGGTGTTGTCGAAATAACGATCTTTTCATTGTATTATAAAAAGTACAACTGTAAGAAGGGTATAAATGAAAGTCGAAAACCTACTCTGAAATAGCTTACGATGTTTATTATTTCTTCACGAATAGGCACATTATTGATAAGGCATTTATAATGTAATTGTAAATGCTGTTTAGTATCTGTTAACAAGTAGATTCAAAGGAATAAAATGACTTTCATTTTTTATTTACTATAATTTTTATTAAAATGTTTCTTCTCTTGCAGCTCCTATGACAGACAATTTTCTCGTTGTAACTGACTGGACACATAATACAATATATCAGGTGTCCCTAGTTAACGATGAGGTCAGAGCTATTGACACGGATACTTTCGGGAGCCCAATCGCTATTGCTTATAATTTTATCACAAGGCAGCTAATGTGGAGTACCAACGAATTAATTCATCAACTTAGTCTGGAAAATCATAATTATCATGTTTTCTTTAATACGGGTAAGGATCAAATCGAAATATGGCCAAATGTTATTGAAAATTATTGCTGTTTATGAACAAAATTAACTTTTCAACTTCATGAAGTGAATTATTGTTTTATCAACATTGTTTGTTTGGCACACTATTGAAATCTATGTGGCATCAATATACCTCTATTTTGTTTGATTTTATTTTTGTAAGGTCTCGTTTACTATGTTATAAATATTTTCCCTTTTAATGTTGATTCAAATTTACGTAATATTCATTAGCTAGTAATATGAATAATTCAATTCCAGAGCTACTAGGGTGCCATGCAGATCGTTTCGCTATCGACTACCCGAGTGGAAACTTATACTACACCGCTAACCCCACTTCACAGACAGGGTTTGTTGGAATTGGTGTTATATCAACTAATAATCTTCACAAACGTGTCCTTGCTGCTGGATCAAAACCCAAGAGATATTGTTCTCGATTCAGAAGATGGGTAACTATGAACTTAGTTAAATGATTCGTTAAACTATTTCTTTATCTTACAGAAGCATTATATACAACACTATAAATATCAATTTACCCAATTTTACATTGTTTATTATCCTATATATATATAACATCGGCACTCAATCTAAAAATAAAACAATTATAAAAAACAGCTCTGCATATACCTAAATTTTCCTAACTAAAAGGAGCATAATTTAAGTATTAAAGGTTATATTTCATATCAAACCAGTAACACATAAGCGGAGAAAAGTATTTTTGTGTAAAGCTTCAATATTAAAACAATATGACAGACAGATTTTACCTTATCCTAAGATTAAATTGCCATGACCAGTCTCATAAATTGAAGTACCAATAATTCCACATGTTCAACGAAAAGACAACGCAAAGCATATTTAACATATATGGATTTAACTAAATGCTCTATATGACACGTTGGTAAAATTATACTTATAATTACCTATTTTATTTTGATATCATTTTTGTTGTATTTTCCCGACAGACTGTGTTTTGGGGCAGACCATGGGTTTTAATCCTCCCTAGGGAGCAAGAGCAAAAAGGATGGTTTTTAGACGTTAAGCAAATAATTTAAAAACGGTCTTGTCGGCCAAATGGTCTGGCATTATACAAAAAGTATAATAATTTTCATACTATATTTAAAGCTATTTTGGAAACCCTTCTCGGTTTAGAATATTTATTAATTTAAAAAAAAAAAGAATGTCATTGTCTTTAGCACGAGAGAAACATGACTCACTTATTATAAAACTTATTACACACCATGTTTATTTTGTTTCTCAATGTTTCAAACATTCACGTTAGTAATCTATCTTTAAACGACTTGGTGCCGTGTGATAGCAAAACAGAATATTTTAAGACATTTGTTCCATCTTCATTGCTTTAAGATAAATGTTTCATTATTGGTTACATAAAATCGTTTCGACTCACTTAAATAAAGGTTGAGGTTTATTACTCTTTGTTTAGATAAAAGTGTATGATTTATTGCAATTATCAGACCTTTGCGTAATTTGATTACAAATTGCAATAATTACATTTACAAACAGTTAAAATCAAACATGAATCTATACAAAACATGTAATGTCAAAAGAGACTTTTATAAAAAATTAAAATGCAATGTGTATTGAAAATATAGGAACCACATTGTCCCTTGATATTCGTGAGGGTGTTGCATATCGTACACAAAAAAAGATAATTCGGGCAACTGTTTGTTTAATAATTGTTATGATTGATTTATATGACGGATGATATCTTTTAATGAAAACAGAATACAAGTTTAAACAGCAATATAACTTCCTACAAAATATAAATTAAATTTCATATCATATCTAATTTGGTACTTTTCAAGTTACTATTATTCTATTGGAAGACAAATTGCTATTAAAGATGAAAATGATAGGCGATACAAATATGTCAAACGTTCATATATTTAAACAAAAAAAACCTACAGCTTAGGGTTATTGAGTTAATTGATAAAAGTAATATTTTATGAACCCGTTTGTAATATTCTTTTTAAATGCTTAACAAGTACTTCTCACATGTTGTTTCAGCTAATGTATTGTACATAACCGACGGTCAAACAGACATTATTTACAAATGCTCATACCATGGAGTCTGCACGAACCATTTTGCAGACAGTGGGTCTCACCTCATGGATATAACATTACTTGGTGATTATATGTATTACACTGCTTGGAATAGACCGTAAGTTGTCTGCAAAATGTTATGTCTTGTTTAGGTTGATTTCCCTTCATTTTTGTAAATAGAATAATGTACTATGACAATCATCTCATTTTTCTAAATATACATAGAAATTGAGACAATACTAAATATTTCTTGAAAAATTTAAACTGAAAAAACATCAAGCCCCCCAATTTTTATCATCCCAGATTGGGTAGAATTCTTATTGAATTAAAACCTTTTAAAATATCGTCCACTTTTTAAATTAAAAAAATAAAATACTTTTTGTGTTATCCTTTAAATTTAAAGTAAACAGAAGTTAATTTTAATTGAAAGTAAGAATTTCTTTTTTATAAAGTACCCTTAAATATATTTAAAATCTTTTTCCCCAAAATGACAGTATATTGTTGCCAATTTTTTTTATTTAGTATATTTTCCCAAAATTTTCCCAAACAAACCCTTCAAGTGTTATTAAAGTTGGTTACAAGCCGGAATTAGGGAGATTGGATTCGCTAGCACTTTATAGTTCAATGCTTGACCAATCACGTAGGTTACAATTTTCTTACTGGTTTAATTTTACTACAAGTCATGTATGTAAATTAAATGTAATCGCTCAAATATTTTACTTCAGGGCATATTAAGCGATAGTTATCAATAAAAACATTTATAAATTTCATTCTTTTTTTCCATTTTAAAGTACATCGCACTTCCCTTCAATGGGTTTCTACTGATTGATCACATTTGAATATTTACAGAATCAGCAGCCTGCTCTGAGAATAATGGGCGTGGTCCATGCAGTACATTTTGTCTGCCTAAAAACACCGGATACAAGTGTGCATGCGAAGACAACGTAGCACTAAAAAGTGATGGCAAAACATGTGAAAATGGTAATAGTATTTCTAAAAGCATGTAGCATTTATTATTAAAGCATAAATGTAGTGGAGGCTTGGCCGTGTAGCTGATGCGTCAGACAAGTAATCAAGGATTGCTGACCGTGTGGGATCAAACCCTGTCAGAAGCAAGCCGTTGATTCCTTCACAGTCATTGCTAAGTACTGGTTGGTTTCTGGAACAGATTCAAGAGTGTTTCGATAAGCTTCCAAAACAATCGAACTAAAATAAATTTGTATAAATTAGAAATGTAAGATTGACATATGCTTCTTCAAGGTTAAGTTTGAATTAAAGACCAGGGCTGCGTTTCATGGAGAGTCCTAAGTTAATCCTAAATCCTAGGACTTATGACCAACTTTAGGAGAAAAAGTTTTTGCACTTAAGACCGTTTCAAGTAACTGTCCTATCTTTTGTCTTAAACTTTAAGACTTATGACCAATTTGCTCTCCTGAAAAAAGTTACAAAATACAATGGCACGCGCATAATCCCGGATTGGATTTACTTTGTAATTGATTATAGCAAGTATAAAAAGCAATGTATTGCCCTCTTATCATGTTGAGTGAAAATATAAACCATACTCCACAAAAAACGATAAAATAACTGTTTTATTTAATTTCATAGTAAAAATGGAACCCCTTGCTTGCTACGCAACTGCAATTGTACAGCGTGCAGTAATATTACTATTTATAGATGCGTCTTGTTTTGCACGCGATATTTGGCGCTACATTGTGACGTCATGTAAACAACTCTTTAAACATCTGTACAGCATTAATGACTGAATTAAAGATATTGGTGTTCGGATTTATTTTCTTAGTTAGACCATTATCTATCATTCTAGATAGTTTTCAAAATAAAATTCAACAAAAATTTGTTTGATTTTGGAGTGGTTTTGACTTAGGACAATCTTAAGATACCTTTAAAACACTCATAGACTTAGGACTTCTATTTGTCATAAGTATAGGAGTCATAAGTTAGGACCTTTTTTAAGACTTTCTTTGAAACGCAAAATCGTCACAATTTTTATCTTAAGACAAACTTAAGACTTAGGACTCTCCATGAAACGCAGCCCAGATGTACCCAGAGTCACAGGACAAATATTCCTTAGCTTAACTATGTATAATACCATGTTCTTAGGGATTAGATAATGATAGACATAGAGAATATCTTCTTGTTATAAATGAAAATTTATTTAGACCTAATTTATGTTTGAAAATATATGTTTAATCATAACACAGTAATGTTTGACAACACTAGTTTATTGTTGTATTTTATCATTGAATGTGTATAACACTTAACCTTTTCGGATAATAATTGTTATTATCAAGTGTTAGAGCGGGTATCAAATCTTTCATGTACAAAATGGTTATCGAGGTAACAACTATACATGTTCAGAAGATTGTTGTATCTGTTTATACAGTTGAACTGCGGACAACAACTACTTCTACTATTCCTACTACAACTACTCCTACTACTACAACTACTACTACTCCTACTACTACTAAAACTACTACTACTCCTACTACTAAAACTACTACTACTCCTACTACTACAACAACTACTACTACTACAACTACTCCTACTCATACTAGTACACCTACGCCTACAACTACAACTACTCCTACTACTACAACTACTCCTACTACTAAAACTACTACTACTCCTACAACTACAACTACTCCTACTACTACAACTACTCCTACTACTACAACTACTACTACTCCTACTACAACTACTACTACCACTACAACTACTACTACTCCTCCTACTACAACTACTACTACTAACCCATCAGAAGATTCAACTAGATACCCAAAAACAACACAATCTTCATCGGAAGTGCCAACGACTTCGCCAAAAACGACCCCGTCAACATCAAAACCGCTACCGATTGCGGCTATTGGTGGGGCCAATGCCGGGTTTGCAGTCTTGATCATTGTCATAATTGTCCTAGTTTGTGTTATCGTTAAAAGGTATATAGTTTTGAAAATCATGTTGCAAGTCCCACTGAGACATTTGTTTTGCTTTAAAATGATGATAAACGTTCTTTAAAAAGTTCAAATTAGGTCTGATATGTTTTAGTTTAATTGGTCATATAACCAGCTTCTTAATCCATTTTTGGTAAGGAGATGAATTAAAGAATTACAACGTTTTCTATAGTAAAGTCAGGAGTGTAAATGATTCATTTAAAGGATGAACGTAATATATGTATCATTGTTATTTCTACGTTGTAGCTTTTTTGTCACTCATTGCCATTTTATTTAAACAGAATTAAAACTCTTGACTTTGACATATATCATTTAAACAGGCGCAACAATAATGGAAACAAAGGCGGTGACAGTGTGAGTTATAATCATTTTGCTTCTGACATAGCCTTTTTGACACCGCCTGCTGATAGCCCAAACAGACCTGATTCAACTTATGATGTTATAGGCGGCTTTGATGAGCTGGAAAACAAGAAAGTAAGTAAATCTACGTTATAAGTGATCTAATTTCTTAAAGAGATAAAAATAAATTTAGCTTTAATACACTCTAAAATAAGTATTCACTCAAGTCATCTCAAAGCTCAGCTGTATCGTTTTTCATTTGCTATTTATAGCCTTTCAAAATAGATACCTAAGACACTGATAAAAATCTAAGTTTAAATAACTGGACGTTTGACGTACATTTTGTCAGTTTTTGACAAATGTTTTACTGAATGATGATCAATTTTATTTTAGAATCAAGAGAGTGAATACACGAATGTGTATGAGCAGTTAAGCTTCAAGAGGAAAGACGTTCCAACAAGCGAGTTTAGACCATCAGCATTTCCAAACGTCTATGAAGACATGCATGAGTCTACAATGATTACAAGTGGTGTACTGCAAGATGATTACTTGCAGCCATCTCATGTAAATCCAAGTTTCTCCTCCGATGATGCCGACTTCAATAACCCTGTTTATTTAGATGAATAGAAGTGTCACAAACCCAAAACTCCAATTTTCTAACATCAACAGATCTACAACAAGCTAAGCAAATAATAAACACAGGAATCGCGAGTTTTGAGCCCTAGTTCGAGTGAAAATGATATTTTTTATAACTTGTTTTTGTCATAGGTCTCTCCAGGTCAAGGGACAATTGAAAACATTGTGTATACACGGTATTAAATTTGCCTGAAGTCAGTGACGTAATTGTTTGAATAATCTTGATACTTAATCGGATTAAATCATGTTGAAGCGAATAGTAAATATTTTAACAACTGTATAATTTAACCAGTTAACAAGGTGATGTTTTGTTAGAGAACTTTTTTATTCTTTCACCATATGAACTTGTGTTAGTTAATTAGGAGAATCAGATACAGATATTGCTTAAGCTTTGTTCTTCAGTAATACCCTTAATGGTATGAAAAGAACATTTCACTTCAGTAATTATGTATACATTTTGTACATTTGTTGATTAAAAAGCCCTTACATTATTGATAGCAAAGAGGGTTGATGTAAAAATAGTTAGCACTATGTATTGTATATTAAGATGTATGTATGAATTATACCAAACACACGCGTTGGTTATTTTACCAATCTATACACATGATTTTTTAACCTTTGTTTATTTTTGTATTTTAATGTTTTATTGCCATTTCAAATAAGTTGAAAGATCAATGTTTAAATCAATAGATGACTTTTTTCTCTATGTAGCGATATTTTTTATTCAATTATATTATAATACGAGTGTAACAATTAACCTTCTTATCAAAGCAATTATATATGGCACAAATGATAAGTTAGAAGGATGGTAACTTTTACGATCGGATCTACTAGTCTAATATTCCGATCGTGTCTCATTTTACTAGTCTGAGATTCCATTCTGTTTATCCAATTAAAGGTACATAATGCCTCAGAAACAAATAAATTTTATCTTCTTTTGAAAGGACAAACATGAATCTTGTTACCTGAAGATAAATGTGAAATAACTTGTCATAAATGTATCAAAGTGAAAACAAAATAGTTCTTGACTTCAATACAAAATACTCATTCAGTTAAATTATATATATTGTCAAAAAGCAACATGTAAAAATAATTGTTCGGGTGATTGGCCAATGAGTAACTACTATTGACACTGTAAAAGTACAAGAACATTAAAAAGCTTTGAGACATAAACATAAAGAATTTTTTGAGGTAAGATGGACCTTTAAGAAATGAATGTTATTATTGAGCATGAGATTTATTTTGAACAATTTATGGTTTATCTTAAGTGACATGTCGTTTGAACTATTCGGAGATTTTTTGTAATATAACGGGATCTTTTTAGTAACATAATTTTTAGAATTTTGTATATAATTTTTAAGACTATATTCAAATGTTTGAAATGATGTGTCTTTTTGTAATATAAAGTGATCTTCTTAGTAAGATATTTTTAGAGTTTTGTATAATTTTAATGTGTATGATCCAAGACTATATATTCAAATTTTGAGATGTTAATATATATGTTGTATTTGTACATGTACATGCGTCGCCTTTGTGAACTTCATGGAACAAGAATGTGGTGTATTTATAATGCTAATAAAACGACTGTAATCGTAAGATTGTTGTTTTTCTATATAATATTTTTGATAATTTCTCCTTTGCATTCACTGATCATTTATATTAGGAATGGAATGTATATTCTTCCGTAAATAAATGCTGCAAAAAGAAAAATAGAAAAAATGAAAAATGCTTAAATTGACTGTAATACAAATGAGGATAACGCTTAGTAGAACAATAGTTTATTGTCAAGGAAATTATACTAAAATGTGTGCACTCAATTTGAAAGAAGGAACAAAGTTCTTAATGGGCTGCTATAAACTCAAGATGTACCCTTTAATAACCAGATACCTTAACATCGGATTTATAGCTCGAAAATAATTCAAATATATTCCGTATATCTTCAACAATTTGACAATATCTTCTTGTTAAATCATATTATTATAAACAGATTGAATCAATTTAAATGGGACTGTGACCTTGTTGTTAAGGTGTTCGTCACTCAAGATACGGATCATGGCTTTTAGTCATAACCATATTTTCTCAAATACGTTGACACCAGTTTTGAGAACTTCAAGCTTTTATCATAATCAAGCTGAAAATAGGGTTAATCTAAACCTCATAATTCTCCTTTTTTCAAGAGATGTCCAATGATTGCTAAAATGAACTGAAAACGTTTATTACAACATACTTGCACGTAAACCCAAGAAATCATCATGTTATTTAAATTGATGAAAATCTAAAATTCATAAATGATGATAAAAATCCGTAATAGAAGACTGTCTTGAATGAAAATATACATCTAAAGCATTGAGCGAAATTGTAAATTTTGACTGTGTACTGAAATGTCAAGTCAGAAACTTACATTACTCCTGAATACTATGAGACATGAAACACACACCATTGAGAACGGAGAATTCACAATGTTGCAGGATTAATCATTTTAAAGATTCATCATCTGAAAAACCTTTTTTTGAAAATTTATCAGTTTAAACTAAACTATAATTACTTATTTTTAAAAAGCTATCGTTTACCAAAAAGAAGTTTTCTGTTTGATACTTTTGGCAAAGGGATATGCGCATCTCAATTGCAAATTTTATGCATACCATTTTTTTTCAAAATAAAAATACATTTTCTTTCTATATTAAGCTTTTTGTATCTTCCGTCATTGAACACAAAGATTAAACAAGCCAATAAGGCAGTGGGACATTCACAGACAATCTAGTCACGTAAAGCATGTCAATAACTATTAAAACTTGTAAAACGTTACCAATATTTCAAATTAATATGGCATCATGAAAAAGCTAACCAATCTATTATATCCCGGTGTAATTTGACTTATATTTCATTTTAGATATTACTTTTATTTTGTTGTTGTTTTTATTGAAAAGTATAAAATTGTTATCATACAATTGTTTCAGCAAAAAATCCTCAGGTGAGCAGATCTTCTTAAATTCAATCCGCATTGTCTAATGTAGTGTTCAGTAGATGACATTTATTATCTATATTTTAATATTCAGTTTTGCGCGGAAATTATCATCATCTGACCCATTGAAAATACCTTCTTATAATTTTACCAAACATACTATGAACACATCTACCTCTACTCACGTTTAAACAATAATTTAACAGTAAGTAGTAATATAAACTAAAAGCTATATTAAGTTTTGTATTATCCCTTTTCCTTTTTATCTAACAGTGAATTATTTACCTAAAGGATGCAATAACATTTTTTTTATTAATTGACAGCTTAAGAGCCGGCAGAATTTTCAATTTTGTCGTTTCGGGCGTTCTATAAAGATTCTGTTTTTCTTTATTATATATTATACATTATATATTACAATTATTGCTGATAGTATCTTGTGTTTGCCACACTTATACTTATATATGTCTTCAAGAGTACTTTCGCCAGTGGAGACAAGTGTAATTATCAGACTGTTACGAAGCTTTATAGAGACTTTGTTTGGTGATGACACGAAGTAAGATTTATCTCATTGTAATTTTAACTACATGTATCAATCGCTTCCTACTTAGTTTTGCTTAAATCACGTTTAAATATTCTTTTTTGGAGGGCGGTAACAGAGGCAGTATTGTGTAATAAATTGTTTACAAATATTTAGACGATGGAGACGCACTTTCACTGTGTAATTGTATGATGTTTTACTTATGCTGTGAGTAGTACACAACTAAGTTGTTATGTATGTTTTTAAATAATTATTACTTTTTTTACAATTTGACAAGTGAACAATAGGAGTTATTTCTTTCTATTACATGTTTCTAATACCTGTTAATTACTAAAACGTGAAAGTGAATAATGTCTTCATAATCTCACTTTATAATTGTCTTATTATAGTAGCCGTACTATTTTTGAATGCGAAAGAAGACTTTTATTACCAGATGAATGGAAAGCTCCGTCGGTTCAGTAAATCTCATTTTTAATCTGAAGCATGCTAATTCAAATGTTTTTATTTATACATTTGTGTATAACTATATATGCATACATTAAAATGTAAATGTATAGTTTGGAGAGTATACTAGGGTATATATGTAATATGATATTGTATCATAGTTTAGAGACTTTACTATTGAAAATGTGTCAAATCGTATACTCACTGTCTTGGAGTTAAATGGTATACCGGTACTTACTGTCTGTCTAGAGCATGCTCGTTGATTGGCTCATTTTTTCTGGGGTTTACTTATTGTGATGACAGGGAAAGAAGCAATGATAAAAAGTCATATTCAGATGCTCGTACACTGGTTAGTTTTTTATCTTGGGTTAATATGGTGACAACAGGGAACGTGTTTTTATTTTTGCCTATGATACAATAGAGAAAGAACATCAAAACCATCGTACAGGTGATTAAATATTATTGTTATACCGAAAAAAGTGCTATATATTTGCTGCACGGCTATTGGTGATAGGTAGTGAACACATGATGTTAATTCCTGGGACCAATTTTATTCAGTTTTATATTTTAGACAGATACACCATAACTGCATGTGAAACTGGCTATTTGGGAGATAACTGCGAGACAAAATGTGAGACAAATTGTGATGGTTCATGTGACCGGTTCAGTGGTGTCCGATGTCGCGAAGGATTTCCAGATAATTGTTGTAATGACACTTGCAGTGTTTATTGCAACAGCAACTGTTATAAGGATGGAAATTGTACTCCTTGTAAATACGGCATGTGGGGTTCTCTTTGGAATAAAATGTGCGAGGCACACAGTGTTGATTGTGGCAGAAATAGTGGACAGTACAGTAGTTGTCAAACCGGGCTATGGGTGACTTTTGCAATATGACTTGTGATTTTACTTGAAATAGTTGTGCTAAATGTAACGGATATTTCTTTTCTTTTAGACACAATCTTTGGGGTCCTACTTGCAGTAAATCTTGTAATTCCCAGTGTCCGAGATGCGACAGAGTCATTGGGCGGTATCTTTTTATTACCGTCCATGAACAGGCTACATCAAACCGAGGCTGAAACATTTTCAATTTTGTCTTGTTTTGGATTTCTTTAGGGATTCTGTATTTCTCTCTATTCTATATTTTCAGGACATTGCAAGTCATGGTTATTTAGGAACCTATTGCAATAAAACATGCCGCAAAAAAATGTCATTGTTGTGATATAAGAAGTGGTGCATGTAGCATATGTATAATAAGTTTTTTGGTATTTTGTGTGAAAATAAATGTAATAGAAGTTGTTTTCCATATGCATGCGACAAAGTTTGAGGGGAATGCATAAGTTGTTTATTAGGCAAATGTTAAATTAAACCGATCTGTTCATTACAATGTTATGTCACAATAAGATTGTAGGTTTGCAGGAACATATTTGAGGTATTTTCGAGTTATAAATCAGATGTAAAGTTATTTAGTTATTTACTGCTATATCTTGAATTTATATCAGCCAGATAACAGCTCAATACGATCTTTAAAATTGTGTACACACATTTGAACAACAAAAAAAACCAAAAAAACAATCGATCTACTCAGCATTATCATTTTTGTATTAAATTGGCAATTCATCAGTCATGTACGGGCGAATATACAATATATAAATGATTTGAAAACAAAAAGGAGAAATTATTAATATCATTACAGAGAAACAACAATTGAACGGTTAAATTCGATTTTATTAGTATTATAAATACCCAGGTTGTTTTGTTACATAAAATCCATAAAGGCAACCAATGTACATGCGCAAATACAACATTTTTACATCTCAAACAATTGAATATTATCTTGGATATATTATATATTATACTAATTTGATTATATAAAAAAATCAGAAAATGTGTTACCAAGAAGATCCCTATATTTAAAAAAGACACACTACATTTGTTTCCGAAAAGTTCAAATGATATGTCAGTTCAGTTATAAGATAAATCATAAACGATGCATCTTACATTTTTCAAAATGAATCTCATGATCAAACACATGATGAAAAATACCATTAGTTTGTCTCAGAAATGCTTGTATATTTTTTCCCAAAAGTTTTTTTAAATTCTGTTGTACTTTTACTGTAAAAAGGAAGTTACTTATTGTCCAATTACCTTAATCATCTTTTTCATCTGTTGCTTTTTGACAACAAGTGTAATTATAGGGAAGTAGTATTTTGTATGGAAGTCAAAAATACATTGCTTATATTTTGATACATTTATGACTTTATAAAGTTATTTTACATTAATCGATATGTTCTTCAGGTGACAAGATTCGTGATGGTCCTTCAAAATCAGATACAATTTATTTGTTCCTGAGGTAGTATGTACCTTTAATTTGAGGAACAAAACGGAATATCAGCCTAGTTAAATATGACCCGATCGTTAAAGGTAACAATCCTTTTAACATCCTTTCAATCATTTTCTATAATTGCATTGATAAGGTGGTATATTGTTACACTCGTATCATAATATAATTGAAAACAACACAAATATTATAACATAGAGAACACAATCTTGGCTATATAGCATTTGGAACTGCAGATGGTCTGAACTGGCTTGGAACGTCCTTCCTCTTGAAGTTTAACTGCTCATACTCATTCTGTTTCTTACTCAAGCTCATGTATTCACTTATTGATTTAATCATTGATCTTACATGTTTTTTGTTTGAAAGCTTAATAAAATATACTATACATAGTTCTAATTATGTTTACATTCTTCCTCTCTGCTATCGTTGATGAAAGGGCTTTTACGTTAAAAATGTCAATAAAAAGTATATAAAATGTCTGCAGTCAAGTGTTATGTTCTTACCATTATGGGTATTACTGGAGAATAAAGCAAAATCTGTATCTTATTTCCTAGTAAGTTAACACATGTTAATAGATTTATAGTAAGGGAATGTAAAAAACAATAAAAAAAAACATTCCCTTGCTTTTATAACTGTTAGTAGTATCTTTATTTTAACATATTAACTATCCGCTTCAACATGATTTAATCCAATTTAGTACTTTGAAGATATCCTCAAGACGATTCAAACAATTACTTCACTGATTTCAGGCAATTTAATACGTGTAATATTCCAGTGTATACACATTATTTGCACATTTGCACTTGTACCTAGAACTTAAGAGGCTAATCAATTAACATATATAACATGTAACAAAAAAGCTATGAACAAATATCTTTTTCACTTGCACTGAGGCTCATAACTTATGATTTCAGGTTTTATTATTTGCTTAGCTTGATGTAGATCTATTGAAGGTCTGGGTTTGTAATACTTCTATCAGATTCATCTAAATAAACTGGGTTGTTGAAGTCAGTTTCATCGGAGGAGAAACATGGATTTAAATAAGATGGCTGCAAGTAATCATCTTGCGGTTCATCTGTAATCATTGTTAATTCATTCATGTCTTCATAAACGTTTGGGACTGCAGGTGGTCTAAACTGGCTTGTTGGAACTTCGTTCCTCGTGAAGCTTAGCTGTTCATACTCATTCTGTGTCTCACTCAAGCCCATGTTATCACTCTCTTGATTCTTAAAAATAAAATTGATCATCATTCATTAAAAATTTGTTAAAAATGACGGAATGTACTTCAAACGTCCTACCATTTAAACGTATCTATGTTCATCCGTGTCTAAGGTATCTATTTAAAAAAAATGTAAACAGTAAATGAAAAACGAAACATCTGAACTTGAAGACGATTTGAGTGAGTGTTGTTGCTTATTTGGTATTAAAAATAAGTTTGTGTTTTTGTGAATTTAAGAAATAAAACCATTTGAGCAGCGTCACGATAAAACCAACATAGTGCGTTTGCGACCAGCATAGATCCAGACCAGCCAGCGCATCCGCGCAGTCTGATCAGGATCCATGCTGTTTGCTTACCAACTCTATTACAAGTAGAGAAACTGATAGCGAGTAGCATTGATACTGATCAGACTGCGCAGATGCGCAGGCTGGTCTGGATCCATGCTGATCGCAAACCCACTATGTTGGTTTTGTCGTGACATGGCTCATTTATAACATACTAACTTCCTTATTATCCGGCTCATCAAAGCTGCCTATAACATCATAAGTTGAATCGGGTCTACTTGGGCTGTCAGAAGGAAAATGATCATAGTTCACACTGTCACCGCCTTTGTTTCCATTATTGTTGCGCCTGTTTAAATGATATATGTCAAAGTCAAGAGATTTAATTCTGTTAACAAAAATGGTAATGAGTGACAGAAAAAGCTACAACGTAAAAACAATGATGACACTACGCGCATACTTTAACTTTAAATTATTTACACACCTCATCCTTACTTTAGAATACGTTGTTATTCTTTAAATCATTTCCTTACAAAAAGGAATAAGTAGCTGGGTGTATGATCAATTAAACAAAGGCATATCAGACTTGATTTGAACTTTTAAAGAAATTCATGCATACTTATTAAACTGAATATATGTCTCGGTGGCATTTGCAACATAATATTCAAAGAACTATTTACCTTTTAAGGATAACACAAACAAGGACAATTATGACAATGATCAGGACTGCAAACCCGGCACTGCCCCCACAAATAGCCGCATCCGGTAGCGTTTTCGGACTTGGTGTTGACGGGGTCGCTTTTGGCAAAATTATTGGTCCCATTAAATTTGTCGAAGTCAGTGGCACTTCAGAAGCAGATGACGTTGCTTTTTGATAACTAGTTGAAAGTACTGATGGTGTACTAGAAGAAGTTATTATACTAGAAGTAGTTGTAGTAGTAGGAGCAGTAGCTGTAGTAGTAGGTGTAGTTGTAGTAGTAGGTGTAGTTGTAGTAGTAGGTGTAGTTGTTGTAGTAGTAGGAGTAGTTGTTGTAGAAGGTGTAGTTGTAGTAGTAGGTAAAGTTGTAGTAGTAGGTGTAGTTGTAGTAGTAGATGTAGTTGTAGTAGTAGGTGTAGTTGTAGTAGTAGCTGTAGTAGTTGCTGTAGTAGGAGTAGTTCTAGTAGTAGATGTAGTTGTAGTAGTAGGTGTAGTTGTAGTAGTAGGTATAGTTGTAGTAGTAGGTGTAGTTGTAGTAGTAGGTGTAGTTGTAGTAGTAGTAGGTGTGGTAGTTGTAGTAGTTGGAGTAGAAGGAGTAGTTGTAGTAGAAGAAGTAGTTGTTGTAGTAGGTGTAGTTGTAGTAGTAGCAGTAGTTGTAGTAGTAGGTGTAGTTGTAGTAGTAGGTGTAGTTGTAGTAGAAGGTGTAGTTGTAGTAGTAGGTGAAGTTGTTGTAGAAGGTGTAGTCGTAGTAGTAGGTGTATTAGTTGAAGTATTAGGTGTAGTTGAAGTAGTAGGTGTAGTAGTTGTAGTAGTAGGAGTAGTTGTAGTAGTAGGTGTAGTTGTAGTAGTAGGTGTAGTAGTTGAAGTAGTAGGTGTAGTAGTTGTAGTAGTAGGTGTAGTTGTAGTAGTAGGTGTAGTTGTAGTAGTAGGTGTAGTAGTTGTAGTAGGTGTAGTTGTAGTAGTAGGTGTAGTTGTAGTAGTAGGTGTAGTAGTTGTAGTAGTAGGTGTAGTTGTAGTAGTAGGTGTAGTTGTAGAAGTAGGTGTAGTTGTAGTAGTAGGTGTAGTAGTTGTAGTTGAAGTAGAAGTTGTAGTTGTTGTAGTAGTAGTAGTTGTGGTAGTAGGAGTAGTTGAAGGAGTAGTTGTAGTAGTAGGACCAGTAGTAGTAGTTATTCTTGTTGTCAGCAGTTCAACTGTAAAAATAGATACAACACAATCTTTTTATCAATTCTAAACATGTGTCTTTGTTAATTCAATAACCATTTTTACATAAGAAATTGACATACTCTTAAATACTTGATTCTAACAATTATAATCCGAAAGAATTAAGTGCTATAATATTCAAATGATAAGTGTATTAAATTGCCTGATAAACAATAAACTAATGATCTGAACCATTGCTGTGTTATAAATTAAACATGTATTTTCAAAAATAAATGAAGTACTTCACAATGATATAACCTTTTCTGGTCATTCTGGATCATTGATTCAAGCACTTTTAAGTGTTGAAAATTGAGTACCGCTCAAGCTGGTGCTAGGGGACGTGAAGGAAGTTGCTCTTTTTCATTATCCCCAATGAACATACTCAATCAAACCAAGCAATTTTCATGTAATTTTGTTTTGATTAGCCCAGTACAGTAGTCCTCGGACAAGTGTGATACAAATGTCACGGTTAAAAAATATAAAGGAGCACATGATATGGAACTTACCTTTTTAGAATAAACACAAGGTTATCCCGTAACTATTGAAACAAGAAAAAACCGATTCAATAGATATGTCCGTTTTATAATTACACTTATATACAAGTTAACTTACAGCAAACTATTTAAGTCCTAAGTGATGTAGTTCTCGTACACCCGGCTTTGATCTCATTAAACTGCATATTTTTTTCTTAACTAAAACCAATCCATATTTACCTAAACTGATTACAAATTCAAATAGTTTGTGCATCATTTACTTTCTATTTTTTGGTATTAGGACAACAAAAACAAAGTACTGAATAGTTATACTCTAAAACTTACAGTACAAAATGCTATTTTGTTCCTTTCTTTGGAAATGCTTAACAAGACAACAGGTTAGTAAATAGTGTAACTACATGAATGCGAGGGGTTATGAAAATATTCGTGGTCTTTTAAAGGTCAAAGTGCATTGTAATGAAATTCTATCAGCATACCTTGTAGAATATCATCAACATCTTTGAAATAAATAATGATTTATATTATTGTTTTATTTTATTAACCTGTCAATTGCATACTGATTATGCCTTCAATGCACACAATATATTAATCTTCGATAAATGTTCGGTAAATTTCGTGAGATGTGAGTAGTAAGATGTGATTAAATTCAAATTTTCAAAAAATAAATACATGTAATAGAAAGAGCACCGAAATACGAGGCTATCTGATTTGTACGAGGGGGCGTAGCCCCCGAGTATAAATCAGATTGCCGAGTTTTTTGGTGTTCTTTCTCTTTTGTATTATAGTCAAACATGACAGCACGTTCCCTGTTGTCATAATACGAAACCCCAGAAAAAATGAACCAATGAACGAGCATTTGAATATGATATTTCTGCCCCTTTCCCTTTCTCTGCCGTCACAATATGTAAACCCCAGCAAAAATGAACCAATCAACGGGCATTATCTGGAGTGCGGGTAACTGATACCTGCACTCCAGTTACCGCACTGTGCATGTATATGTATACGATTTAACTCTGACACTTTTTCAACAGAAAGGTCCCTAAACTATGATACAATTACAGTTATAGCGCAATGTTTGGGTAAGCTGCAGTTTTATAATTTCTAAATGTCCTACGTGTTGTTAGATCGAGACCGCATGAGTCAATATATTTTTCTTATTCATAACTATTTTCAACATTATTGAAGCTATAATGTTTTATGTTGTCTTTTTTGTATTATAATATGTTTTGCACTTATTTTGGTAAAGACCATTCGTTTTTAAAATAACATAGTTTAAGACTTAATATTTAAAATTCATTCGGATTAAAGTCAATAAATGTCATTTCAGTGCCGTAAAATACAATACAAAACGAGACAAATCAGTGTTTCTAAATTGTTTTATATCCGTAAATAGTTTGCAAGCACTTGTCCATCTTCATTAAAATAAACTTAACATATACATTACACTAGTGTGAATTTCCATACATTAGTTATAAATACTCCATATTAATTCTCGTAAACTATACGGACAAAATCGAATATTTAATAAGTGCTATAATGTATTCATAATTGACAGGTCAATAAAATCAGAATATACCGATATTATTTACAACGGGAAAATGACGGACACGCATAAAGACGGACACGATCATGAAGTTTTGATGTAATTTGGGAATGATACCGACAAATACATTTGAAAATAATCAGCAGGCGAACAGAGAAAATAACATTTCACGATCATTAGTGTTGAAGTGGCATAAGAGATTAAGTGATGGGCTGAAAAGCATAAAGGACGATAAAAGATGCCGACAAAATACAATAATCAACGCGCACAGGATTGACGACGTCAAAATGTGCCTTGATACAGATATGAGCCAACTATAGCAGGAATTATGGAGAGCGGGCCGTATGATTAACCAATTTCTGCTACATCATGATAATGCACAAACCCTTACGGCCCATGCGGCCGTGGATACCAGACTTGAGTTTTCACGATGTATGTAAAGTGTGTGCCACATCCCACATATTTACCGGACCTAGCACTAATGGACGTTGCAGTATTTCCAGAGTTAACATTTACACTTAATTTAAGATAATTAACAAAAATCAACTTAAACTCTGTTTTAAGTTAATAATACAAGACTAAAACAAATGAATAATAAAAAACAAACACCATTTTTGTTAACATTTATTAATAAATGATAAATGTATTCGTTACATGCTAATTGCAGGACAACTGCGTGGTCGCCGGTTCCAGACAATTGCCGATCTACTGAAGGCTACACAGCGTATTCTGTGTCAGTTACATGACCAATGGTTTTGGACTATGAACCAGCGTTTGATTCATCGTCAAGAACGATGTGTGCAGGCCGAGTACATTACTTTGAGAATCAGTAATGGTCATTGTGTGACGTTGAAGCAAAAGCTTTTCGTTATTATGACGTTGATGTCAATAACCTTTTGGGGTGCGCCGCTGTTGCCGACATGTGTTTATGTAAAATTAGATATTGTTGTTATATAAGAAGCTAATTACTTTTTCTGTGTTTATTGTTTATTAATTCTTCTAAGCAGAGAAAAAATTTCAAATCAATATCTCAAATATATTTTACGCAACAAAGAAAATCTACGATTTTTTGGATAACCACTCGTACAGTTGTTAAAGAAAATAAATATTGTGAATAGTGGAACAAAGTTTTTACATTTAATATTTCTGTCAATAAATAAAAAAAATCAAGTAACTGTGTTTGATTTTATTGTTTTGTTCTGTTGTTTTTTATTACGAACTATAATTACTGACACATTTTACACTAATCCTTTGTAACCAAACTCAAGTCTGTCTCGAGTTTGCTGACTCCTTAGTAAACACTCATTGTGGAACCACCTTTCATTTATAATGTTGTCACATCCTACCCAATAGCCCCTGTTCCTTAATTTGTATATTGCATATTCAATTCCGTCGTTAGTATTGTCAGAATCAGAGCTTGTCCCCATATGTATTTCAGCTGTTGTTGTAGGATGCCGAGGCACTATGAGATTCAGGTGAATTCAGGTCTGCAACTGTGATCCACCTTATATCTTGCACCTTCAGTTCTTTTTCTTTTTTGTTATGGTTTGACAAGGTTCAGCAACGATATGTGCTACATCTGCAGGTACAAAACCTAATTTATGAAGACGATTTGTAACAGAATGTCCTCCACATTCCCGACAATATTCATCTTTTTCCAATAAACCTTCACCACTGTTAGAAATGTTCATTGCAAGTTCAATAGGGTTTGGCACCTGATTTGATGTTCATAACCTCAGATACTCTTTCAAAATTCCATTTTATTTAGTTCCGCTCATTGTTTTCTCGTTTAGGACACACGCATTCTTTTACTAGGGGACCATACGCCGCTTTTCATAGAATGACACTACTACTGTGTCACATTAAAGGTTTCATGATAACCGCCGTATGAACACATCTGTGGATGTTTCTAAATTCAAAATTTCACCATTTTTGTGTTTTAATGTTGAATTCTGCTTAAGCCGGTGCTAGGGGGCGTGGACGGTAACTTGCACTTTCCAGTACCGTCCATGAACAGGCTCAATCAAACCGAGCAACCTTTTCAATTTTGCCGTGTTGGGCTTTCTTCAGGGATTCTGTTTTTCTCTATTTTAATGGGAACATGCAAGTCTTGTGAAATGTCGACATGATATCATGAGTTGAAATGCGGTTGATCCCATGATAAAGAATACTTGGAAATTGATCTCTTGTCACTGCACGGCCCCAGCATAGCCAATTCTATCATATTATGTTTCAAAAGATGAACGAATCCTTTATCCAGATGTTGTAGTAGCGAGTAGAATGATGAGGCAAAAGCAAAAGTTCAACTCTTTTATAAAAGGCAAGATCTACCAATTCTGGGCAAAGTGTGGTGCATGATTGTCCATAGTTAGTAGAACTGGACGTTGCAGCCCACATTCTGGTACACATATGTCGCGGAACCTGTTGAAGAAAAATTTCATATTTATTTTACTATTCTTTGAAGAAAGATTTCATGTTTATGTAACCATTTATTATTTTGGGAACAAATTCACAATTACGTGGCGAAGTCATGAAGATTTTTTCATGTAATAGCTTTATTAAAAAGATTATATTATTCAATAATTCCATCATTTGTTTCATGTGTTCTATCTCTGTCTTAAACATCAGGGTGCTTTCTTGAAAAGTCCGGATGTCTTCTTAGAAATATTCTTATCCATTTATAGGATGAGTTATCTAGCATGTTAGTTTCAGTATCTCTGCCCTTGTAAAAGAAGCTCTAATCATACTCCTAGTCAACGGATTACCTCTGTCAGACATATACAAAGAATAACTAACTAGGTTTTCATTTTACTTTAAGTCTAAATAGACCAATCTGTGTGATTTTGTTTTTGTATTTGCTTTTTGAATGGCCATTTAAAATTTACTTTGGGATACTAGTTGATTTTGAAACATTTGAAATTGAGGATCCATTTCTAATTTGTCTAATGACGTTAGTAAATTTGTCTTCAGTGTATTTTTTTGGCATCATGTCTTCAATGGACAGTAATGATCTGTCAAATGATAAACAAATATCTCTAGGTAAGAAATTTCATTTTAATTGTAATATTATAAAATGAATAATCTTTATTTAACGGTAAAAAATCAAGGATATTTACTTTTATGATTATATTATTTTACCTTCTAATAAAAATTGTATAAATATTTAAATTAGAATAAAAATTTACCTATTGTTCATTTTCATGTGATGTACGAATATCAAGCCAGCAATGTTCTTTATTTACTTTTTACGATCTCGTGAAAAACCGGTGTTTGTGTTCATAACGAATAAACACAAAGAAATAGGAACTGTCAACAGCCATACATAGTTTATTTCTCAAATATTAATGTATGACATAATAAACGGTGTTTATGATGTAATCGTTCGAGGACTACTGCACTTACGAAGACTACTGTACTGAGGCCAATATTTCCGAGGGATCACCCTTCTTCCAGATTTTTATAAATTTTCTATTTACAAACATAACAAAACAAGAACCGGTTGAATCGGGTGAAGGTTTTGGACACAGGAAAGTATAAAAAATTGAACAAAGGGCTAAAACCCCAAAATTAGGCAAAGCGGAGTTATGCTTTTTTGCACTGCACTTCTATTCAATGAGATCTATCTATCTATAAAGTTTCCTGATGATATCTCTTATAGTTTCAGAGATATGTCCCAGGTAAAATCAAAAGTGTAAAAATGAACAAAGGGCAATAACTCCAAATTTAGAAAAGGCTTTGTTTAGGTTCTTTAAGCATTGCAGTTCTATCCAATGATATCTTTCTACCTACAAAGTTTCATATTGGTATCTCTTATAGTATTAGAGTTATGTCCTGGACAAAAGTCAAAAAGTAAAAATAAACAAAGGGCAATAACTTCAAAATAAGGCAAGGCAGAGTTATGATTCTTAAGCACTGCACTTCTTCCCAATGAGACCTATCTATCTACAAAGTTTCATGTTGATATCTCTTATAATTTTAGAGTAATATCCAGGACAAAGTTCAAAGTGTCAAAATGAACAAAGGGCAATTACTCCAAAATTAGGCAAGACAGAGTTATTGTTCTTATGCACTGCAAATCTACTTAATAAGATCTATCTACCTACAAAGTTTCATGTTGATAACTCTTATAGTTTTAGAGTTATGTCCTAGACAAAATTCAAAGTGTAAAAATAAACAAAGGGCAATAATTCAAAATTTAGTCATGGCAGAGTTACGATTCTTTTGCACTGCACACCTACTTAATAAGATATTTCTACCTACAAAGTTTCATGTTGATACCTCTTATAGTTTTAGATTTATGTTCCGGACAAAGTTCAAAGTGTAAAAATAAACAAAGGGGAATTATTCAAAAATTAGGCAAGGCAGAGTTACGGTTCTTGTGCACTGCACACCAACTCAACGAGATCTATATATCTACAAAGTTTCATGTTGATACCTCCTACAAAGTTTCATGTTGGTATCTCTTATAGTTTTAGAGTTATGTCCCGGACAAAAGTCAAAACGCAAAAGTAAACAACGGGCAATAACTTCAAAATAAAGCAAGGCAGAGTTATGATTCTTTAGCACTGCACTTCTACCCAATGAGACCTATCTATCTACAAAGTTTCATTTTGATATCTTTTATAATTTTACAGTAATGTCCCGGACAAAATTCAAAGTGTAAAAATAAACAAAGGGCAATAATTCAAAAATTAGGCAAGGCAGAGTAATGGTTCTTGTGCACTGCACATTCACTTAAGGAGATCTTTCTACCTACAAAGTTTCACAGTTACGGTTTTTGTGCACTGCACACCTACTCAATGAGAACTATCTACCTACAAAGTTTCATTTGATACCTCTAACTTATAGTTTTAGATTTATGTTCCGGACAAAGTTCAAAGTGTAAAAATAAACAAAGGGAAAATATCAAAAATAAGGCAAGGCAGAGTTACGGTTTTTGTGCACTGCACATCTACTCAATGAGATCTTTCTACCTACAAAGTTTCATGATGATAACCCTTATAGTTTTAAAGTTATGTCCCGGACAAAGTTCAAAGTGTAAAAATAAACAAAGGGGAATAATTCAAACATAAGGCAAGGCAGAGTTACGGTTCTTGTGCACTGCACACCTACTCAATGAGATCTACTGCACACCTACTCAATGAGATCTATTTACCTACAAAGTTTCATGTTGATACCTCTTGTTGTTTCAAAGTTATGTCCCAGACAAGAAAAGCGGACGGACGGACAACATGGACAAGGCGGCGACTATATGCTCCCCCGAAAATTTTCGGGGAGCATAAAAATATAGTCTATGTCTATCATTACCTTATACCTAAGAACATCGTAATTTATAGTTAAGCTAAAGAATATTTGTCTTAAAAATCATTATAAGTTCACATTTATTTTAACACTGTTTCTTTGACTTAAATACATCTAGTCATTAATGCGAGCTAAACCTGAAAGAAGCATATTTCAATACTACACGTTTGCTTCAGTAATAAAGCCTACATGCTTTTAGAAATACTATTACCATTTTCACATGTTATGCTATCACTTCTTAGTGCTACGTTGTCTTCGCATGCACACGTGTATCCGGTATTTTTAGAAAGACAAAATGTACTGCAGGGACCACGCCCATTATTCTCAGAGCAGGCTGCTGATTCTGTAAATATTCAAATGTGAACAATCAGTAGACACCCATTAAAGGGCAGTGCGATGAATGTTAAAAATGAGAATTAATAATGTAGTTTATAAATGTTCTTATTGATAACTGACGCTTAATTTTCCCTGAAAAAAAATTCAGAGATAACATTTAATTTATATACATGTATAATATATCTACCAGTTAGAAAAAATGTTTCTTACGTGATTTGTCAAGCATTGAACTATAAAGTGCTAGCGAATCCAATCTTCCTAATTCAGGCCTGTAACCAACTTTAATAACACTTGAAGGGTTTGTCTTGGACAATTTGGAAATATACCTAAATATAAAATGTGCATAGTGTGAACAATGTATGACATATTTGTGGGAAGACTTTGGTATATATTTAACGGTACTCTTATATATACAGAATACCTTACCTTCAATAACAATAACCTTCGTGTAATTGCATGTAACTTGAACGATAAACACAAAATATTACAAGTTAAATCTAAGTGGACGATGTACTAGTGGTAATATTTTAAAAAATCATTTTGTTTTTACTTTCAATTAAAAATAATCTAGAGAATTCTTAAAACCTAATATGTTAAAAAACTGAGGGCAGGACTGATCAATAGGGTTTGTTTATATAAATTGAAACAAATCTGAATATTGCCTGAAGAAAGATGGCTAGGGTAAATATAACTGTATTAAACACAAATGAAAGTCCAGCCCTCAATTTTGTAACATATTGCAGCGTGCCGATTTTTATGACTATCATGGTAGGTAATTCTATTTACAAAATGAACGAATATTGATCTTTAAAAAAAACATGATATTTTGAATACAACTTACGGTCTATTCCAAGCTGTGTAATACATATAATCACCAAGTAATGTTATATCCATAAGATGCGACCCACTGTCTGAAAAATGGTTCGTGCAAACACCATGGTATGAGCATTTGTATATAATGTTTGTTTGACCGTCGGTTATGTACAGTACATTAGCTGAAACAACATATGAGAAGCATTTTTTTAAGCATTTAAGCAAAAAGAATATTACAAAAGAGTTAATAAAATATGACGTTTTATCAATTTACTCAATAAAGTAAGGCAGTTTTATTTCTTATTTAGATATATAAACCTTTGACATACTTTTACCGCCTATCATTTTCATCTTTAATTATATTAATTTGTCATTCAATAGAAAAATAATAACTTGAAAAGTACCAAATTAGATATGATATGATATGAAATGTAATTTAGATTTGTAGGGAGTTATATTGCTAAGGTTGTTTAAACTTGTATTATTTTGTCATTATAATACTAGTTTCCGTCATCTTAATCAATCATACCAATTATTAAACAAACAGTTCATAGAATTATCTTTTGTGTACCATTTGTAACACTCACAGGAATATCAGGGGACAGTGTGGTTCCTATATTTTCAATACACAGTGAACTTTTTATAAATGTATCTTTTGACATTACATGTTTTGTATCGATTCACGTTTGATTTTATTTGTTTGTAAATGTAGTTATTGCAAGCTGTAATACAATTACACAAATGTCTGATAATTGCGTTTAATCATATACTTTAATAAATACTTTTACATAAACAAAAAGTAATGAACCTCTCAATATGCTAAAGTGAGTAAAAACGAATTTATATAACCAATAATGAAACATTAATCTTAAACTAATGAAGATGGAACGAATGTCTTAAGAACCTTTCTCTTGCTATCATCCGGTACCAAGTCGTTAAATTAAATACGTATTACCTGAATTGTTGAAACATTGTGAAACAAACTAAACATGGTTTGTAATAAGTTTTATGACTAGTGAGTCATGTTTCTCTCATGTTAGGTAATGACAATGACATTCTTTTCTATTTTAGTCAGATATTCTGAAAAGAGAAAGGAATCAATATAGCTTTAATAATAGTACAGTGATTTACTATACCTTTTGTATCAATTGCCAGACCATTTGGCCAGACAAGACCGTTGTTAATGATTTGCTTAACGTCTGTACCATCCATGTTTGCTCTTGCTACATAGGGAGGATTATACCCATGGTCCGTCCAAAACATCAGTCTGTCAGGAAAACAACAATATTGATATCACAATATTTGGAATATTATAAGGATGATTTTACCAAAAGTGTTTATGTTGAGTACCGATGATATATATCATAGGATAATAAACAATGTCATACTAGGCAAAATGATATTAAAAGTGTTGTATAGAATGCTTCTGTCAGATAAAGAAATAGTTTAACGAATTATATACAGTCTAACTTGCCTATGCGACCACGTGTATTAAGCGACTTTTGTCTTAAACGACCACTTTAAATTCCCCCCGATCATTTTCCCTCTATATCTTTAATGTATTAAGCGACTTTTGCTCAACGCGACCAGCGACCGCTTATTAGTCGCCTAATTGACATCAATCTTTTCATTAAACGACCACTTTTACCTGTCAAGTAATTGTGTTTTTAGAGAACGCCACCTCGTTATGTCACAAGTGTCAGCAATCAAAACACAACAATAAACGTGTGAAAAACTCTATTTCTCATACCGTTTTAGCGTATGCAAATGAAGTTAAGTATACGCGTGACGTGTATTATCCAATAATATCGGATAAACAATGCAACGCTCCGCCCATACTGAGATGGTGTAAACGCTTCGCTTGTTGACATTTAGACTGCATTGAATTGACCTTGAACTTGATCAGCCATTAAATTAATCGTAACAAATAGATTTAGTTTGTTTATTTCAAATGAAAAAATGCACAACAGAAAACATCTTCACTAATAGGGTTTTCGTGTTGGAGACAAGGAATAACAACGGAGAAGTTAAAAAATTCTGGAAAAAATGTCAAACATGTACGTAATGGATCAAAACAGATTTTGTCAATAAATATCAGAACGTTATTTTCACATTTGCATCCGTTTAAATTATTGGAGCGTACTTATTATTCAACATTTATATAAAAATGAAGTTGAAAAACAATCCCATCGAATAAAAAAGATGTCATTTATAAATTTTGACTTTTATAACATGCTGACTGTCTTAAGAGACCGTTTCATTAAGCGACCGTTTTTGGTGTTTCCCTTGCCTGGTCGCTTAATACACGTTTGACTGTAACTAAGTTTATAGTTACCCTTCTTCTGAATCGAGAACAATATCTCTTGGCTTTGATCCAGCAGTAAGGAGACGTTTGTGAAGACTATTAGTTGATATAACACCAATTCCTACAAATCCTGACAGTGAAGTGGGGTTAGCGGTGTAGTATAAGTTTCCACTCGGGTAGTCGATAGCGAAACGATCTGCATGGCACCCTAGTAACTCTGTAATTATTTATATATGATACCAGTTAATGAATACTACGTAATTCTGAATGAAAATTATAAGACGAAATATACGCAACACAGTAAACGAGAACTAACAAAAACAAAATCAAACAAATAGGAGTAATTTGATGCCACATAGATTCCAATAATGTGCCACACAATGATGATAAAAACAATACTTAATGGTATTGTATCACTCTTCATGAAGTTGAAATGTTTGTGGACCAAAATAGTTTACAAACAATATCAATTTACTATAAAATTAGGCAATATTTAGATTTGATACTTACCTGTATTAAAGAAAACTTTATAATTATGATTTTCAAGACTTAGTTGGTGAATCAATTCGTTGGTACTCCACATCAGCTCCCTTGTAATATAATTATACGCAATAGCGATTGGACTCCCAAAAGTGTCCGTGTCAATAGCTCTGACCTCATCGTTAACTAGGGACACCTGATAGATCGTATTATGTGTCCAGTCAGTAACCACGAGAAAATTGTCTGTCATAGGAGCTGCAAGAGAAGAGACATTTTAATAAAAAGTATAACTAGAAGGGTTCTTTGTCACAAAAACATATGTCTCCGAAAAATGTATGGAACAGCAGTTTAACCTAAGAACACCGGACAAGATTTTTCTATTTATAGCTCTGACGGCCATTTTTTGCAGCAAAGCGGAACATGCTCATGATATGCACAACTATGGATGGTACTGATCACTCCTCTGAAGTTTCATTAAATCCCGTTAGCAGTTTGACCTGTGAAAGACGGACAAAATTTTTTCTACTTTTAGTTCTGGCGGCCATTTTGTGCTGTGGAGCGGAACGTGCTGGAAATATGCACAACTAGGGATGTTACTGATCACTCATTGGAGGTTCATTGAAATCCTACCAGCAGTTTGATCTGCGAAAGCCGGACAAAATAATTAATTTTATTTCTTTGAATCCACTTGTTAAAAGCTGCTAAACATCATTTACAATAAAGTTATAAATGCCTGATTACCTTTTCAATAATGTGCCTATTTGTTAAGAACCAGTTAACTTGTCGTTAGCAATTACAGAGTAGATTCCTGACCATCATTTATATCATACGGTTACACTTTTTTAGAATACAATGAAATGATAAGCTTTTTAGCAGTTCAGAAATTTCTACAGAGATGTAGCTCCATTGGAATGAACTCTATATGAAATCACAAGGAGACTTTGTTATCCATTTTGATCATTTTCTTTTTTTGATCATTACTTTGTTTTGTCATCGACATATTCCCAAAATAAGTATCTTTAAGTTATGAAACTGACACTGTTTTTATTTAAAGCATTTCAAAACAAAAATCCGTGCTTGAATATAACTCATATAAATTTACTTGAGAACATTTCCTCTTTAGCATCTAAGTCAACTGGTACCCGTATTCACACTGACAAATCCTATTTCTGCCAATTGAAATGCAAATCTGTTCACAGTCTCCGTTGAGTATAGCACATGGACCTATATGACAAACATACCAAATCATGAAACGACAAAGAGGTAGAAGCTCATTTTACTATGATATGAGGTTATAACTTCAATTAGGTTTTCTATGATGTTTGATTTATACCATAATAATCACCATCTTCGCAATTATCATCATTATCATCATCATCATTACCATCATCACCAACAACCACAGAAACAACACCATAGACAACAATAAAAGCATCAGAATCTTCTTTATTATTATTATTATTATTGGGCAAACATATTTTCTTTAAAAGTATTTGCTACAAAGTATCAAACAACATGATGTATATCATTCTATAAGCAAAGTAACTCGTAGTCAAATTAATCAAAACAGAAGTAGGTGTAGCTATTATGCTGTAATAAAGAAACATACCCTGCTGCTCGGACTGAAGTGCTGCATCTAACACATGAAAGTCCGTCAACGAAACCAAGTCAATGTTGGACATCTGGTACTTTAATACTGGTTCAGATTTCTTTTCAAAAACCTTTATAACATTGCTAGCGAAAGAATTGTCGGCAACGATAAGAAAATTCTGAAATGGAACAATGACCAGAAAATTCTGAAATGGAACAATGACCATATGAAATATGTGGCTAAATATGAATTACTGATGATGATGTTGTAGTTGTAAAGTAAAGCACTGGAATCTCTAAAACGGTAAGCACACATTGATACTGGTATATAATTTGAATATTATCAAAATGTTGTTTTTATCAGCTTAAACTGACAGTTCATCCTCTTATCTTTAAACAGGTATGTGAAAGACAATTTGATCACATCATACGTTTTGCATGATAACCTGAATAAATTATACTGAACTTGGTCAAGATATTTATTATTTTACTATGTTCTTTATGTTATTCTCTCCTTCACGGATGGATTATTCACCCAAAAGTTTACAGCACATATAATAGTATAAACAATCTTAATGCTCTGCTCCAGGACTTCCGGGATCGCTCATCTCAGTATTTACGTGATTAATGGTGCCGATATGTGTTCTATGAAAGCCAATATTATATATATCTCTTAAATATCTAAACAAAAAGAGGCCTAACTTCTTTGTTTTCATCTTGTCATGCGGCACTAACAAAAACGAAAGGATGACATAATCGAAATTGTTTTCTTATGTCACGCGGCACTTTATTGCTCAAGTATGTAATTCGGCGATACTTAACTTATTTCTAAAGCAGGCGTCAGAGTGGTTGAAATGTGAAGCCAAGGCAGCAAAACATTCGCATTAACATATCAAAGCTCTTACTTTGTAAGACAGGACGAGCATCGGCGATATTAAAGTTGATGTCGAAGCCAATGTCGTCAATTGTTTCCCCTCAAAGTCACAACTTTTGACTTGGGTATTATCAATGAAGTATATACTGAATAATACAATAAAGTAATATAATTATGTGTATAATTGCAAAATGGTTGGTTCAATTTGGTATATAAATGTTCATATTTCTAGTGAAAACGCACAGATAATAAATGAACTGCTTTAATGTTACAGTTTCGTAAATGTTAACTGGAACTTCATGAAAGATTAATTAAGTTCAGATATAATTATCATTTATTATGAATTTTGTAAGTATTACTTGGTGTTTAATCTCAATTTGTTTAATTATTTAAAAAAAATATTTTCGGTAAACAGTATAAAAACTAAACATTTCGCCGACTTTCTTCGGGTACTAAATTTAAACCCAAAAATTTTTTTTACCCTTTCTTAAAAAAAATTGATAACATTAATTTAAAATTTAAATTAAACATTAAAAAAATAAGCCGTGGTCGTTGGTAAATCAAACGTAAACTTTCATATCAACCGCGAGGGACTGGTAAAAAATGTAACCCTTTTTAAATTAATTTTAGCCTTTTCTATTTTGTGAACAGCTGCCCTGATATCCCTACTAAAAAACTGAAGTAATTAAAGAAAACAGAAATTTCTATACCCGCTGTTTCGGAAAAGGTAATGAAAAAAAAATTTCAGTGAAACTTTAATTTAATTTAATAGGGAATTTTGTTTAATTTGGGTTACATTCATTTCTAGAAATAATTTAAAGTTTAAAATAGTTTTTTTCAAAAAAACCTTCAATGCCGGTTTTAAAGGTAATCGAAAACAAATATTTCATAGTTGATATGCTTATATAATTGAAAAGGACTGAAAACATTTATAATCATCATAGAGGTTGTTAATACGTCAAATGATCAATATTCCAGCGTATTTTAGCAAATTTATGCACGTGGGATTTATGTATTTGTTTATTGATTACGAACACGAACCATGCTGTAATAAAGCCTAAGAATATTGTTTAGTTTATTGTAAGATCAATTATAAATTGTTCGCTTTAGAAAATTGGATTATTACAATACGATGCCATCGAATAACATGAAAATTTGAAACTGGTTTTAAAAATTGATCAATGTGAAGTTACCTGTGAAAGGGGGCAATATTAAGATGTTTCGGGTACGCGAGATTAGTTGCGATCAAGTTGTATGCCATTCCTGTATCCTGTGAAACCACGCTGATTTTACCCGTGAGTCCTCCCATACACCAGTACACGTTGTTATCCCGCCAGTCGATGGCAATACCTATGGCGTAGAGCAAAACTATACATCCGCCAGACAATTGTGATAAAATTGGGTATAACAATTACTTTACACTCGCCAGAAAATGGCATTACATTTTGGGTAGAACAGTTACTCTACGTTTGTCAGCCATAGAATATCTTTGTGGTAAAACAGTAAATTTACGCTTGTCAGTAAATGTAATACCTATTTGGTAGAGAAGTTACTTTACGATCGATTAATGACCTAGGGAAGAAAAGTAACTATTCACTTGCCGCCATTCAATTGGAAGGCCTATTTGGTAGAACAGATATCATACACTTTGTACGATATTGTTTGGACTATTTGTACCTAAATCAAATAATGCTAATTATAAGCCCTTTTAAAAATTCTCTATGCCAATATAACGTCAATGGGTCAATTTACGTCACTGTAGTTATCAAATTATGAGAATGTTCACCTGTAATTGTTCCTGTAGCTGATAGCAGTCTGCGTTTTACGGGATTCGCTCGAATATTGACACTGATTATTTCTCTGCCGTCAACATACACTAGCTGGCGTTCATTCATATCTTCAAAGAAAAGAAGTGGTGCCAATGAGTAAGCAATACCTTTATGTTTTCAAAAATGCGTATCATATTATGTAGCTCCTGCACATTTGATTTTAAGACATCGCAAAAAATTATATAACGCCGAATCATATACCACATAAAGTGTCCCTTTATCAAGCTTTGAAACAAGTGAAGAAATGCATTACATAATTAGCCGATATTTGGTTTTGCAAAACGAAACAAGTCTAGATCTATTAGGATATACATTTGCATGCGTAAGTTACCTATGTCAAATTGCGAGATGGCGGTTCCACCTTCTAAAAAGCAGTCGGAAGTGCCTGCATTAACGTTAGAAGTTAGAGTTCGAAAATCCATTAAGCATATGCTATTGGCATTGGAAGTCACAACCGCACGATGGTATGCACCTAGGTCCTCTGAAAAAAAGATTTACATTGAATAGGGTAATAAGAATATGAGAATATGAACAATATGAGAAATGAGCACTTCATTGACTTATGTCCATTGATAGATGTTAGCACAAAAGGACATGATTAGCTATTTTAGCTAGAAGGCAATTATTTCTGGTCACCCAAACTTCTTCAATACTCATATTTCATACTACTTTATAGACACAATTCGGTATACATTTCAGAAAACCATTTTCAAGTTCATTATGTGCGAATGGCTCTTTTGGCACTTTTGCACTGTTAACATTTCTTTCATCTTGCCACTATTCATACTGATTGGATTTTACTTGAAATTTAAGCTCGAATGGATAAACAAAAAACCTCAGTACTTGTATTGTTTCTATTTCGGAATGACAACTCAAAATTAAACTGGTAACAGAAGACATAGAATAGAGAAAATAAGAATCCATAAAGATAGTCCAAAACGGCAAAGTTGCAAATGTTGCAGACTCGGTTTGATGGAGTCTATTCTTGAACGGTACTGTCAAGTGCAAACTCCCGTCCACGCCCCGCAGCACCGGCTTAAGCAGAATTCAACATTAAAAGATTAAATGGCAGAATTTTGAATTTAGAAACAGATGTGTTCTATGGCAGTTATCATGGAACCTTCATTGTTACACGGTAGAGTCATTCCATGAAAAGCGGCGTATGGTCCTCACGGAAAAAATGCGTGTGTCCTAAAATTTTGAATTGTTTAACCAATAAACCAGCAATATTTACCAGTTCCATGTACAGCAATTAATTTGATCTCATCTTTCAGTATTTGGCAGAATGGGGCATATTTTGGGAATAATTTTTACCCGACCTACTGTAGGTACAGGTTTTGTTTTTTAGGTATCTCACTTTTGCCACTGATCGGATATTGATTTATATATACAGTCAAAGTACTTGTTATTTTTCGTGAAAGGGAGCTGGGGCACAAAATACTCGTGCATAAATACTGCATACGTTACCTGAACACGTTTTATAAACGCCATCTTGATTGAGAGTATAACCTTCTTTACACAAACATACTGGACCATTCTTCTCGTTAATACAAATATCGCTACAACCGAAACTTAAACAACCATCTGAAAAAGGGTTTAAACAATTCGTCACATTTAAGAGATTTTTGAATATAACATTCAAATATAGAATATATATTATTAATTTATTGCAAGAAAAGGTGAAAATCTTTACGTATTCCTACACATACGCGATATTCACCCTTATTTTGACAAAAACGAAACGTCAAGAGGGCCAAATCATATGTAAAATATGTGAGCTTATCCTAACATTGTCTACAGAATCGAAATAAATTGATATTACACTCAGGTAAATGCAATGAGTCCTACTCTACCAAGTCAGATTTTTCCTTATCGATCTGTTAAAATAGCACACTTGAAAATATCGCGAAATCCTTCATTAAATCGGATATTATGACACTTTGCCTTGAAAACATTCATGTTCTCTGTAATGATAACGATGCTTCTTGATGACGAATCTCATTTCAATGTATTTTAATAAAATATTTGGCCAAAATATAGAAAAGTAGAAAAATCTTTGCGAACGGTAAAACGCTTTTTGACAACCATTGAAGTAAGGACTGAATTCTTTATAAACACTAATTTTATGACATTTTCTGACTTTCAAATGTAATATTTCGATGTATTTTATCATAATAAACTTGCTTTTTATGAATTTATTTTTCATTGAATATTTCACACATAAACTGGATCAGTAGAATGTTTGCGGACGTAAAAATTGCTTTTTGTCAACCATAGAAAGTCAAACGCCTAAGTCCCGCCCCGCCCTTCAAACTGGCTAGCAAGTTGTTTCACTGATATTCATATATTCGTTCCTTGTGAGCCCACATGAGTGAGAAATATAATCAATCATTGGGTTGGATAGAAGATAGGGAGATCCAAACCCTCGGGCATTTTGTTCCATCCATTTTTGTTCCATTGCGAACGAGCTATTAAAACAGAATGCATCTGACACTGATCTAGTACATGTCCTATAAGTCACATGCTAGAATATTTTAGATTATGTTAATTTATGTTAAAGTTCGACTTTTCTGCTCGCATGAATAAGTTTAAGACTTAAACTCTTGATTTTTATGAGGTTGAAAAAACAAACAACACGTATTCAAACTGCATAATCTATAGGCATACTTTAAAATATTTGCCGATATCTTACGGTGAGTTTTTTAAGTAATATTCTTTACAAATTAAGTCACCCAGGCATTAGCCATTTCCATACTGAAAATAAAATGCATTCAATTTGAAATTCAATTAAAGTATGGATTTATATTCATATTAAATCAACTTTGTATTGTATAACTCACCAACTTGCGGTGGTTGAATTTGTGCAGTATATAGTGTAACAGCAACAAAAGGTTCACCATCTGTCAACCGGATAGTTTGAAACAATTCTCCTGTATTTTTGTTGAACATGGATTTATATTCATATTAAATCAACTTTGTATTGTATAACTCACCAACTTGCGGTGGTTGAATTTGTGCAGTATATAGTGTAACAGCAACAAAAGGTTCACCATCTGTCAACCGGATAGTTTGAAACAATTCTCCTGTATTTTTGTTGAACACTAATAAAGTTCCATTTGTCAATTCTGTTACAGCCACCAGATCCTAGCAAATGAAGTATTTAGTGTTATGGACTTCGGTTACCAAACAGAGAAAACAAAAATCACTAAAGACAAAGTGACGACTCAAACACTGCTCAGGAATTGCTGAATAGCTCGTTTGAATATACTTGCGAAGGTAATTATACATAGTAGGTCACATACGAGCGACATGTATGTTGTTTGTTTATCCTTTTTTATGATATTGGTCTGATGAAGTTACCCCTGTACTAAGATGCGATATATAGGCTATTTGGCCTGTAGGAATATAGGTTCCAAAGGTCTATAAGTAACCAATAATCATATTATTCTAATTATATTACATTTTATATTTACTCATATGTTTTTGTTTGTTCTTCAAATACCAATTCACGTCTGATTTTCCGATAAATAAATAAACGCATCTGGTCTCTTGGTTATAGAGCATAATGTTTAAATTATCCTTTCCTTTCCTTGCGATTTCCATTAGCAAGTAAGTATATTGCTTATAAGTGTATGAAATAAGTCATGTATCATCATGTAGTTGATATGCATATATCATCGTAAGAATTGTAAAATTGTAATCATTGGCTGTCAGAAAATATTAAACTGTTTTTTAATTGAAGAGATCATTTAATATTGTGTTGCAGTGTCCATAGACCAAAACGTTTCGTTTTTTTTTTAATTTTTGCTTTGTACCTAGTTTATTCAAACAGTATTTGGGCCGCGTGAATTATTTTTCGCTATTGCCAAGTAAATCATAACATTGAAAGCAACTTGTGAAAAAATCTAAAGTTTTATGACTTTCGCCTTTTCAGTGGCTATTAACCCGTGGATTGGAATAATGCCAATCTTAACGATTTTTTTATGTGTGTGTCTTAGCAAGATTGGTAATTATTGAAGTTTGAAACAATGAAAAACATTTACATTTATATATTAAAGCCGGCGGGGCACAGGAAGGCAAAGACATTATAGAACGACAGAGACAAAAGTGTTATATTGTCGTGTTTTCTTTTCGTCTGGTGGAGCAACAGTACGACGAAATGGTCACATTTTGTCTTATTTTCTTGTTTTTGACTGGCGCCCCGACGCTAAATGCCAAACTCCTCACAGCGGTTACGTCACGCTTTGCTACTTTAACCACTGCCACCACTGAAATCACGTGATGATAGTTGTATCATGTGACAAAAACATGGCGGCCAGTTTCAGAACGCCAGGGATCCCATATCAAACTGGCAGATTAATAATTACATCCTTACCAGACAAAATAAGTTCAAGACACACAATTTGCTTTCACTTTAAAACAAGTGCCGGATCAAATCTTTTTGTGCAATCGTTCAATAACTGTTTATATTCTGCCATTGTTTACTATGCATACGGTGTCACAGTGAAAATATCTTTCGTTATGTTTACAAAATAATTTTTATACGTATATTTTTTTACTTTCTTGTACATTAAGCATAACTATTTAACGAAAGAAAACTAAAATGATATAAAATATTCTATTTTAAAATTAAAACTGAAAAAAATATATCCGGCTATATTCGACCGAATTTTCTTGTGGTGGCAGTGGTTACTGTACAGATCAGGGGAAGTAACCGCTGCGAGGAGTTTGGCTAAATGCTGTTAAAAAATTTGGTGGTTCACAAACCTTAAACACTGCAACGTCATAGAATTCCGTGTGTGACAATCTGCGAATAACACGCCGCGAAGTCCCGTTAAAATCACTCGTTTCCAGCGTGTCACGTGACGCGTCTACCCAAACCAATCGGCTATCATCTTGGTCAATGGCAATACTTATCGGAAACACCAACCCAGTTGTGATGATTGCTTCCTGGTCAGTACCTGATAAAGACGCTCGTACAATCTTCACATTGCGACCAATATCACTCCAAAACATATACCTGAAAATAAATAATGTCATATAGATTAAATATTGGAAATGTAAATGTTAATAAAAATTATATACTCGACCTCTGTATTATCACCGACAATCACTCAATATCTTGTCACGTGCAGTCATGCATACGTTGAAGTTAAAATTCTTTGATCTCGTTCAATAAAAAAATGGGTCAAGGATTGAAAAGGCCGGGTTGCATTTATAAACCAAATATCATGAGGCTGTGATATTACAAAAAATGTTTACCATTGACTATTAATGTCGAAACTTTTACTAAGTCGGTAAACAGGAAGTTTTTTTGTTTTGTTTTGGGTTTTACGTCACATTTGTTTTGGGTTTTACGTCACATTGACACAGTATAGGTCATATCGCGACGTTCCAGTTTTTACTGGTGGAGGAAGACCTCAGGTGCCCTTCCGTGCATTATTTCAGGCACGAACGGGCACCTGAGTAGAACCACCGACGTTCCGTAAGCTAGCTGGATAGCTTCCTCACATGAAAGAATCCAAAGTCCCTGTCGGGACTCGAACCCACAGCGGTGAGGGGCAAGTGGTTTGAAGTCATAAACAGGAAGTGGATGAGCCACAGACCTGAAATCGAATCTATGGGACCACTAGTTAAAGATGTATGCGAAATATCAAGAGACCGTGATCGGTAGTTGCTGAGAAAACTGTTTCGACCATTTCCTATCATTGACATAAATGTTAAAAATTTAATTAATCGGTAAATAGGAAGTGGAAGAGCGACAGACCTGAAATGAAATCCTACGGTATTGGACCACTCGTTGATACTGTATACCAAATATCAAGAGCCTGCAATAATTAGTTGCTGAGAAAACTGTTACGAAAATTTTCTTCCATTCACCATTATTGCTGAAAATTTAACTAAGTCGGTAAACAGGAAGTGGATGAGCGACAGACCTGAAACCGAATCCCACAGTATGGGACCATGTGTCAAAAATAGCAATAAGTAGTTGCTGAGAAAACTGTAACGAAAATTTTCAACGCACGTCCGCCAAATCATTCGCCATACTATAACCCGCGTTTGAGCATGTGCAAATCGGCCAAAAATGCAATGTTTAGTTGAATCCCCTCTGCTTCACACAAAATATCAGTTATTAAATTCATCAGTAAAATTCAATGCCGACATATAGAAAACTTTAACAACGTCAATAAGACAGAGTCCCATGCTTTATCATTATGAAGTACATGAATCATAGCCTAGTTATTAAGATTGCAATATATTAGAAAGATTTACAAAATTAGCTTACTTGCTAATGGGATCAACCACCAATGCGTATGGCTTTTCAATGTCATTATCTATTAAAATTTTGTACTCCCCATCTTTGTCTGCAGACTGAACTACAATCCAACTATATAAAGCATCCGTCCAATATATATTGTTTGAAACCCAATCTACAGATATACGAGTTGAAGACCTTGATAAACCAGAATGAATTACAGTCAAGGCAAGGTTGGAAAAGAAATCTCTCCAGTTAAAATTTTCCACTGCATATATAGAAGCCGTGTTTGAGTCATAAATGTATAGTCGACTTCTTGCATAGTCGACATCAATGTTGAGAAGTCTAGTGTTGACGTTACTCAATCCAATATATCGTGTAGCAGTAATATTGCCCGCGTCATGCAAGGTTCCTGGCAACATGTTTATGTGCTTATTTTGTGTTGTAAATACGTTATTCATCAAGGAAGAGACGACAATTGAGTGTTCGAAATCAGCACCTGAATAAAGGGAAAAAATAATTGACATAATGTGATTATTTTTAGATACAAATGCATCCTGCAGCAAAGTCATTGACGACAACAAAGTGTTCGAAATCAGTACCTGGATCAGGAAAAACAGAAAATAATTGAAATTATGTGCTATATACATCATCATCAAAGATGATACGACAATTGAGTGCTTGAAATACGTGAATAAGGAAAAAATAAAAAATAAAAATTGACATGATCAAATCTAAAGTTAACCAACAAATAATATAGAGTTTCTTCAGACTACGAGTTTTGGTGCAGGCTGACCTGGCTGTATTCTGTTGGCAAAGACTGATCACTCCCGGTTTTAGATTTTGATGGTGAATTACCCCTTTATATATATCCATAAATATTGTCGATTTAACACAAAAAGCAGAGATCTACAATTAACTTGACCTTTATTGTTAAGGCTATTGGCCATTTAGATAAATTCTTGCATCATTTTATTTACTTTTGCTGTTGGATTTTTATATATATATATATATATATATATATATATATATATATATATATATATATATATATATATATATATATATATATATATATATATATATATATTCATGTGAGGATATGTCTTTAACAACTTGCCCGCATTTTCTTTTTACATGGTTTTATTATTTGGTGACATTATGTTCATTTTATCATTGTCAAGTTGCACTGAGCTGACTATATATTTCAAAAGATTGACTATTCTAATGTTGATTGACCAATAGTTAATATTTGACACTGATAAGGATAAAATATTTAAAGGCCTTAAATATAAATAGACTATCCAACTCTTTTTATAAATAGAACGTTACATGTAAATACCGATATATATTTATAGAAATTTCATTTGGCCTCGTGCGTTATTTATCATTCATGCAAAATCAAATTTACAATTGAAAGGAATTGTGACAAAATGTAATCTTTTGTTTTTTACTTTCACCTATTCACTCACTTTAAACTCTAGGACGGACATAATGCCACTTTTATGAACTATTATACTGTTTTATAAACTATGCACTATTGGTCCAATTCAGGACCGACGGCATTACGGATAGAAAACCGCGCCATGATGAAATAACACAAGTCAACATTTATGAGATTCGGGTATTCTGATTGGCTGTTTAACTCGATCAGTATTAAGCAAACGCTTCACATAATACTCGACGTCATTGTAAAAAGGATTATTCTAAAATTTGTTTCCAAAACTACAAGACCCCTTTCAGCGGTAGCACTAAAAAGAGGAATTGCGTGTATCGTACTTTTTGTAAA
This sequence comes from Ruditapes philippinarum, assembly GCF_026571515.1. NCBI lineage: Eukaryota > Metazoa > Mollusca > Bivalvia > Venerida > Veneridae > Ruditapes > Ruditapes philippinarum. The sequence continues at coordinate 195,104 of NW_026859524.1, forward strand.
CATTGCCATGTGTCAAGGCAAAAGGCTAATATGACTCTCTGAAGTCCAATAACAAGGCAATTATGAAAACTCTTAATTACTAACATTACATTTTAAAACAATTTGAATCGGTGATTTCATAAATTTGCTTGTAATAGTTCAATAGCATAACTTCATAACTATATTTTATATTTTGATTGTCCGTCGGCATCTCAAGGAAAAGCAAAGAACAAAAAAGTCTTTTGAGGCAGAACACATGCACAAATATTCAATCTTCTCGATTGTTAAGTGCAATATTTAGAAAATATTAATTTAAATTAAACTAGTTACATTAAAAAGGATGTGCCCGTTCGTGTCTGAAACAATGCACAACCAGTAAAGATGGAACGTCTCCATGACCTATACTGCGTCGGTGTGACGTAATGACGTGAATTAACAGTGTTTTTAATGGGAAATTATGCAGGGTTGCGTTGAAAACGGCAACTATTTTAATATTTGTCGCGTGTGAGTAAATATCGAGTTGCTTAAACAAATATTTCATTACAGTCGTAGTGCATGTTGCGCTATCCCTCATGGAAAAATAATTAAGATTTAAATAGTAGATTTATGTAAGATTTCACAAATAATATATCTATTGTCTGCATAATACGTTCGATGGCCTGGTGTGACAAGAGTTCTTAATGCTATGACATTTTCCTAAAAAACAAAGAATATGATTGTATTAAATTGCAAGACTTGCAATTCAATTCAATCATGACAAGATGTTTGGACCATGGAAATGTGATACACAACGCATGCATGCCGGTTTTTATAAAACAACACAAATTATAACCAACAACAGTAACTGCAGATACTTTTAAAAAACGCAATTCAATTTAAAAATATAGTATAAGCACTGCTTGTATTCAAAATCGTTATATAGAACTAGATCAGCCCGGTTTGAAGATATGGCTTCTTAATTCTTTGTGCCTATGTTGAGGTTGGTTTGTAACTGTGATTTGGTACTGTACGTTTAGGAATATAAACAATAAAATTCCCTTCTATACCAAAGTACGTAATGCTGTTCTCCACATGTCGCTGACAACTAATTAAATAACTTTAATCCATGAACCAGCTGGTAGTTGGTTTTTCGTAATTCCGTACTATTTAAAAGTTGATAGTTGATAATTTTTCACCAGCATAAAATGTTCGAACACATCATTCTTTTTCAAAACAGTATAAAGGATGGGACCTAGTTGGCTATTTGCGCGGATCTACAACTAACTGCAAGAAGCTATCAGAAGGTATTGGTTATTCAAACTATGCATGTTTTCCCCAAAAAAATTGAAACATATATCCTGGAATAACAAATACGGACATATGACAAAATATGTGTTTTGAAAACTGGTTACACCCCGCCTCCTTATATTTATACATCGGGTGACTTAGTTTCCAATTACCTACTACGTATCTCAAAACACACCTATCTTATTATATATTCGTAAATTTAATACTTGAAATGTACCTTTTATTTTGAGAAAAAAAAACCCAGATGTAATGTTTAAAAAAAAAACATATTTGGGTTGGTAGTTTAGGATTACCGCGAGTCGCTTCGTCGGCTTTGGGAAGTGGGTATAACCATCTTGTTGGACACACTTATCTTGTTACATATCCGTTACAAATAATCCAGATTTTTTTTTCTGTTTTCAGAAGAATACTTTTAATGTCCGGATTACCTTTTACCTTCTAAGACACAACTAGGTCTCCTCCGTGTGTGTATAAAACGTGTGATGTGTTCGAACATTTCATTCTAGTGATAGTGGATTAAATTAACATTTGCCAGCTGTTAGATAGTTGTGAATAATAAGTAACCAACAATCAGCTAGTGGGGAGTTGGGTATTAGAATGTCTTAACTACAAACCACCTACCGAATTAACGCTTATATTTTTCCGGTGCGCTAGAATCTTCGATCTAGCGAGAGTGGGATATAAGTTTTGCAGATCCCATGGTGGCGTCCGTAACCTAGTGGTTAAGGTCGTTGACTTTAATCCACTTGCCCCTCACCTCTGTGGGTTCGAATCCCGACAGTGAGAAAGCTATTCAGCTAGCTTCCGGAAAGTCGGTGGTTCTACTCAGGTGCCCGTTCGTGCCTGAAATAATACACGGAATGGCACCTGAGGTCTTCCTCCACCAGTAAAACTGGAACGTCGCCATATGACCTTTACTGTTTCGGTGTGATGTAAAACCCAATAAATTAACAAACAAACAAACAAACAAAAGCAGATCCAGTGGTCGTAGACCAATTTAAATATTTCCGTTTGAATAATGTAAACTAAAATGTAATATCATTTATGTACCTATTACTTCAAATATGCACACGTAAAACGAATTGAGAAACACTCCGCAGAACATCTTTATTTAAATCTAGCACAGTAATTACAGTTTTAAAATGTAATGTGATACTGTATTAACAATACGATAAAAATGCAATTTAAACAATTGTATGGTAAATACGTCATTTACCTAACTTAACACTAACGGGAAAATTTTGATAAAAGTTTGATATCAATCGTTTTTGAGCCCCAATGACTTGGTCAAATGTAACGTTTAAACTGCTGAAATTGTGTAATGAAATCGTCTTACTGTCACGAAATTTCAAATACCCAAATATTTTATTTCGAAGCGGAGAAATTGAAAACTAGAAACTACGCAAAAACTTGTTTCATGTATTTTAAAGTCCCAACATAAAAAAGCATTTTAACATACCGGTTAGTTGCGCCAAAACAACATTTCGTAAGGGCACTGTCGTCAGGAACAACACTGTTAGAATTAGGGTACCCGTTTTAAGTTCCATAATTTATATAACTTTACTAGATATAACTTAATCAAAAACAGGACTGAGGAGAACTATTCACGACTCTAACGATACACTGACCGGTCAACCGTTCTAAACTTCCTAGTTCTAAACTTCCTAGTTGAACGTCAAAACATAACGAAAAAAGGTTTTAATACTTATGAATAAATATACGTTTAATATATTTAGGAGTTGTAGATAAACTTTTTACATGAAAAGAATGATTAAAAGTTAACATTATTTAATATGTTTAAAACGTGACTTAAGAAATTAGTATCGCTAAAATGTTAATTCATTATGGCACTGAATTGCTGTTTTACTGTAATTTTTTTAGTGTTGTTGTTATAAGCTGACGTCAGTAAGCGGAAAAAACCAAAGACTGCTCGGCTGCTTAAGGGAGTGTCTTTCAGTCACAGTAACCTTTATTTCATATTTAAATGTGATTAAATGTGATAAAGAGTGGCGGCATGGCCGAATGGTTAACGCTTCGGACTAGTAATCTTATTATCACTAGCCGCATGGGTTCACAAACCCTGACAGGGGCAAGTCGTTTTTTCCTTGAGCAAGAAACTTTACACTCATTGCACAGTACTGGTTGGTTCCAAGAACGGATTCGAAAGTGTGTTTATAAGCTTATAGCTTCCTACACAATCGAACTAAAATAAATTCTGTATTAACCAAATGTGATAACCCAAAAATGGACTTTATTTCACAAAATCTGCGCCGAACATATCTTGGTGTGAATTACACGTAAGACTGGTGCAAATAATTGTGTTCAATGAAAGATATTTAACACAAACTAAGAACAAAAATTGCTTTTACATCGCTATTATTCCGTCATCTGTTCAATTCACTGTTACAGATTATTTTATGAATTCGGAAATACCCATTGAAATGTTTGACGAGATTCTTATTATTCAAAGTAATGAAATTAAACAGCCAGTAATATGCAGACTGGTCTTTTTGCACTGGTGGTATTAACAATTTATGAAAATGGAGCAGAGGTGTCTGTTCCTCAACCCAGCGATCATAAGCTGAATTATAAGATCGCCGCTTTGTTTATCCAGATAGGACGTGATAGGCTAACATGACAGCCCGTAACTACCGTGGCTGCGAGACACGTTTTTAAATCCTCAGAATAGTATCCACCGCAGACAATATGCGATTGAGATACGTAATAGGCCGTAGTGTAACGTGGTAAAAGCTACAAAACGTGACAGTACGTAGAAGGTCGTTACAAACGTTCTGAAACCGGAATCATGCATTATGCGCGGGCTTTAAATGTTAATTAAATGACTAAGCCCGACAGAAGAGCTTATTTTGCTCCTCAGTTAACTATGCTGGTGGTATTTGGGATGAAACATTAAAACCCGAAGTCCCAGCTGACATGTAAAATATATGTAAAATAACAGGATCCGCGCTTCTGGAATGGATTAACCGCTGTTTCCTTTCACAATTCTAAAATAACGACTACATTTTCGGTGTAATCTCTGTTACAACCAACAAAAATGCGACATGAATTTAAATCATACAAAATGAGAGCTTTATTTTAATGTAAGCACTAGGCAAACGATTGTCAGATCTCTTGCTGACGTTAGGCCTGAATAAAGAAAGTTAATAAACAATGTTTCTTATCGCAGTTCTCTCCCAAATAGCCAGTTTCACGTGAACTTTCTGAGTTTATGCCTACATTGAAACAAAAAAGAATGTATTTAAACCAGCTTAGTGTTTTAAATTACTTTTAAATAGCCGATTTACTAGACTGATTAATAGTTTGCCGATTTACCAAAGTTAAATTGTTACGATTCATATTAAATACTGCAATCCTATTCGACAAATAATAATTTCAAAAATCAATGAGCTCTATATTAGTGTACAATTTGTACATTAAAAATATCAAAAACCCATAATTGAACAGCACACTTGTTGTTAAGATTCACCATGTCATTTTTGTTAAATAACAAAACAGTTTAATATGTTGTTCTAGCAGATCTCTCTTAATGCCATAATGTAAACATACAGGTTAAAATTTTGAAAATATTTTACGAAGATGATTTCCGTTATATTATTGTTGCCACTTGGTGAACTCATTAAAACATTTATTTGCCTGTAAAATAAGAATAAAAACAATGTTGAACTGAAATGTGAAGATGTCAAAATACAATAATTTCTTTGAATAGAGCTAATGTAAACATAAGAATATCAACAGAGCAAATGAAACAAATAATTCACAGCTAAAACTCCTGATTAAATCTCTTATGACAAGATACATAGTTATTATAAGGTTTTTATAATAAACTATACAATAATGGGAGCGTTAACACTTCCATTCAGGGCTGATATGAAGTTCACCACGGCATAATGAATACAAAATTCGGCAATTATAAAAGAGCACGGCCATAACGAAAAAGGTTGGTCTTTACACGATTTGGACATTCTGATTTGCTTTTTAACTCGACCTTTAAGACGCCAACGCTACACAAACAAAACCTCTATCACATTATGAAAGGGGTGACTGCGAGCCAGTCATTTTGCAGCTTTTAATATTTCATTGAAATTGTTGCAATATTTTAGAACAATAGGTGCAGATGTCATTGTGTTCTTGTTAATATTGCAATGTAAATTTTCAGATCTCCGGCATCACGGTGTTGACACAAACTGCATATTCCACGACCCAAAGTGCAATAGAAACATTTTTCTGACTAACACTTATAACCAAAACTGCTTGAAACTTATATACTGGTACAGGTCAGATGCGTGCCAGCATAAAACGCATTTCCATTAATTGCACCTGTTGAAATATCCAGCTTTACAGTTGTATCCATCTGTATATATATGCCACATTTCCAGGAACATGATTTCTTGTCTACATTTGTACAATATTTCCCCAATTTTCCAATTGTGCAACTTTTTCTGTCCTCTAAATCTTGGTTTAAACAATTTATTTCCAAGTTGTTCAACATGAATATAAACAATAAGGATTACAATCAAACACAGTAACAATATCATGGGTCACTATTGTAAATACATTTTCACATGTTAGGGTACTTGCAATTGAAAACATATGCATATAATCAGCTAGATTCATAAACCAGTAATCAAAACAAATCAATTTGTCTTCATTATTTTTGCCTAGAAGAATTAAGAAATTTCTATTTCGATAGTCTATATATTACATTGTTTGACTTCGATGAAATTATATTTGACAATAAATTAAACGCATTCTAATAATTATTATATCATTTGCATGTACAATTCCGTAAATTTCAATTAATCATGTAGTGAGAAGTAATAAAACTTACTTTTCATTAATCAAATTGTTAATTCAAAATATTAATTAAGCCAATATTACACAGTAATAATTAAACAACATATATACCATAAGAATAACAAAAAAAATCATTATACGGATGTGCGTCTTCATCATCAAATTGTTTGTAGGCTGCGTTTGTCAGAATGACCGTTCTGGAACACAAGTCAGTTCATCTTCCATATTAAATATTTCATTGTCCCTTCCAGGTTTAACCGTTGATAAGGACATTCGTCAGTCAGTCCGTCTTCTTAAATTGGATCCCATGATAATTCAAAAAGAACTCAAAATACTTTTATGAAACTTGAAATATAGTAAACAGATTACGAACGTGTTCTTTTTATTCTGATGTTGAAAATTCAGATTGTTTTGAAAGCAAATATAAATAAAATATATCTAAATTACTAATATATTGAGATCATTCAAAAGGTATTTTAAATATTTCTATGAAACTTAAATGGCGATCACGCACGTTTTTTTTCTTTATTTTTCTATGTATTTAAAAAAAACTCGTTGCTATGACAACAAATAGACTTAGAATATGGCAAATAAGCAATATATTGTTGAAAACCAGTTTAAACTGTTGGCACTTCAGGTTTGCCGAAGAGCCTGTCTGTTCATCTGCAAGAATTGGACCCTGTAATAACAAAGAAGTACTGGATATATTATAAATTATAAAGGTTTCTGATGTTATATGACACTACAAACGGTTGTTTGCATATATAACCCAAGCCCCAAGGAGAGGGCTAAAATGAAACGACCGGTCATAAACGATCATATTACATTTCCGGAATTTTTATAGCGAATTTATTATACTGCAAATTTCAATTTTGAGAAAACAAATCTTCATAAACTGACAATAGCCGTGAATATATAAACGTCACGATTATCCAATGAAAAGCGATGTTTCAAATGTACAGTATAATATTATGAATTTTGACATATCATGTACTGATCACCACATCTGACGATGATATGATGTATATTTTACTCTACTGTATTAACTACTACATAATTATACTTAAATTTTACTTTTAAAATGCTTTCACATTATTTAGAGTAAACATTTATGTCTATACATAAATAGTTACAGATTAAAAATGTACAAACTTTATTGAAAAGTTATTAAATGTTGGTAAAGCTCGTAAGTATTGAACTAACATCTTCATTTACTATTAACAATTACGATAGCGATTAATCTCCTAGCCTAATTTATGGTATGATACGTTTTCGATCGTAATAGAATTTTTCAACACGCATTTTACGAACAAGCATGTGTCTATTCATAACCTATACCCAGTTACCCATGTCATCGTCAATGGGGCATTAAAATGATACGCATGTGAAACGTCAAGTGCATGCATCTTATAGATATCATAAATGCATTCACTAAAATACTCTATGTGTTTTTTTAAACACTGATAACAAATTATGATAAACAAATAAAAAGTTTTGATGCATTATCTATTATTAAAAAATAAATAATCGGTGACTCACTCTTTATCCTATTCTTACACTCGAATGATTTTTGTGTCATAAATGATAAAAGAAATTAATTGGCTGACTAGGTAATGCATATTTTAAAAGCTTAACTACTTGTACAGGTTTTCCTTTTTTATATTAACCTAGAATCTTTACCAGTATCTAATCATAGGAATGGAATAAAGGCTTTGATAACAAAAACAAATTTCAGAAAAAAACTTCGAGTAGAAAGAAATCCTAGCATAATATATTTTAACATTGTCAGAACATATTTATAAGTACAAAACTTTTTATTTGATTGTAACGAAAGTTAGTGGAAAAGAAATTGTTATTATGAAATAATTAATTTATCAAGATTGTTTTTGTGACTTAGAATAAGTTGATATCTAAGACAATATACAACGGGATAATCAAATTGTGAAAGTAATTATGGAAATGTACCCATTGAAGACTAGTTCTTTTTATAAAGTCATATAAACGAGCACAATATTGTTTATTTATAAAGTTCAATAAATAAAGTTAGTATTGAGGGGAAGAATTGATTTCTCTTTTCAGAAAAATATAGAGATATTTGCATAAGAAAGGGATAAATGGGTTTAAAACTGTATAGATATTCAAAATGTGTTAGTCTGTATTGAAGTAAATATTGAAGTTTGATAATGTATCAATGACAGCTCTTATAAAGATATAGATCTAATCATATCCTGAAATGAAATCTTTATCCAGCGCCCAATTTAATCAAACTCAACATTTTGAAAACTTCGAGCAACTCAGCATTTAATTGATTAATTGAAATGGAAACTTGTAAACGTTTCAGTTATAAAATATAGACGCTTTGCAGAATCTTAGGTCAATTTGAGGTCACTCATGTTTTATTTAGTGAGGACAGAAAGGTGTTTATTGATGATTATCTAATGATTTTGTTTATGAAATTCAAAAATGGATGAATCTCATGGTTTGCTCCCTTAAGAGTTAAAGCATAGAATATTTTTTAATATAAAAAACATAAACAGAACAAAATGTTCCGGGACAAAATATTATGCTGCTTCTTTACGTAGGTTTTTAATTTGGATTTTTTTCTCTCCAAATATATGGATGCTCAAATTGGCAAAACACAGAAAACACAATGTCATTACTTAGATTCCTGAATACTTTTTGTGAAGAAGGTGGACATTGACGAACACTATAAAACGATGGGATAAGAAAATCTGAAATCCTGGCAACCAAAAAGTAATTTTTTGTATGCATTATACGTTTTATAACGTGACCATTTGTTTTGCCACATGGCCTTTAATATGTTTCTTGACAGAATTATTTCGCCATTCAACATAGTAAATACATTGTTAACAAAACATCGAGGTTTAGCATTAATTTTGGTCTCTTACAGGCTTTTCTGCAGAAGTACAAATATTTTAACTAGACCATGCATTTCAGAAATCAAAGAATATGCGTATAATTTAGATAGGTGTTTTACAAATATAATAATTATGTATTAAAGCCTCTGTTGTTTGCATTTTCTGTATTCTGATACATTGGTAGTTTTTGACTTGTAGCTATGAAACCAAGTTTATGCCAGAGATTAAATATAAATTAAATATTAATAATATAAAAGAAAATTAATGATATTTTAGGTTGCATTGATCATATTTTTTCTCTTTCAGATAGCCTTGTAAATTAGGTTCTTCGTACACTGCCGCTTGCTTGCCAACACTTGTGACTTTCTCACAACAGAACTGGCTGCACATGTCCTAGTATTTTCTGTATTCAAATGTTTAGTTGTGAAGTATGGTGGTTTATGAATGCAGACGTTTTTTTAACAAATACATAAACAATAGTATGTTTATTTAATAAGTTAAATAGTCAACAGATACGGCTAGCCACTTTCAAAATAAATAGATTTTCGGACTTTCACAATGATAAGGTCGTCATTCTATTTATAGCTTTCGGATACATGTAAAACAATAACATACATAATAACCCACTGTGTACTACAAAATGATTAAAAAAAACCCGAAGAGCGCGATTAATTGACGGAAAACAATATTATCGAGGCATTTCATTTTTAATAAAAAAACATCTTACCAATCAGAATGATTATGATTATGACCGACTAAAAGGCCCGAGAAGTTGCAATTGCCCTTTCACAAAATCTGATTTCATTCTATAAGGGGCGTCGCGCTTCGGTGCGGACGCCAATAAATACCATCTTATCTTGATATTTTTTTAAGTTATGTGTTGGAAATCTTTATTATTATGTCTAGTTTTGTTTAAATTTAGTATTTTTTGTATTTTTTACAAAGGAATTAACGAAAGTGCACTTTATGTTATAGTCAGGTTTCTCTTTATCCTTAAATATCCGATAAAGTCTGAGCTAAGGTAACATTCCAACACGAGTATGAATACATTCATTTTATTAACGCAAACTCATCGTAAATTTTTTATGTATTCTGTGATAAAGCTTTTAGATTGAGGGACAGTATATGATTATATACTAACTTTAAGTTTTGCTCTGATTTTCTGTTTTTGTTTGCTTTTGTTATCTTTTTGGTAAGATTAAATGTACATTGTCACTATTAAATACCCATTGTACACTCATCCAGTAGATGTGTTAAGTTATATGTGAATCTGATATTGTACTTATTTTCTTTTGGATTTATATTCGTATTTTATAAAATTAAATTTTAAAAAAGTGTCATCTGTCTGTTTTCCAACACATAATAAATAATAAATACCAAAATTAGATCTTATCTTGATATTTATATTTCGTTAGTGTTGGAAATAAGTCTGGTTTTCTTTAAAAAATTATTAGTCGCCGGTAGAAACCGGCGACTATATTTGTAATAGTTTAATATTATACCTATGGTAGGAGTAGCCCTTAAAATCTGAAAATAAAAGCATATCAATCATTGAACAATCAAAGACAACAATTCTTTTTCAGTAATCACAAAAAATCAAACATATGATAACTTTGCTCAGTGGGATGAAATATGCACAAACTGACGTCTTAAAAAGCAACATTACAATTTTCATAAAATGAATCAATAACGTATCCCCAAGGATCAGTCATTGAATATTAGAGATACTTTTACTTTTTTCTATGTGTCAAGCATTGCTATTTTATAATAAATAAATCATGAATGATATTTGAAATGACACTTTAGAATTATTTATTGTTTATTTTTTATGAGACATTTTATATTACATTATTTTATCTAATTATAAACAAATGCTCCCTGGTCTTTTGTAAGAATCACGTGACTACATGTTTATATATGTTGTATATCGTTATAAAATCTATTAATAGTTACAGATTGCTGGTAAGACAGGTAACTTGTTAATGGTGGTAACTGATAAGATGTATATCATTGTAATTTTGTACAGATAATTACATAAGTTATTTTTCATTAATCAGGTTCATACTTTATATCATAAGAGAAACCTGTTTACATTAAAAATACATTTTCAAAACCTTTTCCTTTCTTCTTGGTAAAGGGTTTAACTTGGCCCTTTCTGTCAAACATTCGACAAGAAAGTTCATTTGTTTACTTTAGGTTGAACATCCCAAAGTAATGTTATGCTTAAGAGGCACATTATTGAAATATATAATGGTAATCGTTGATTTCGGTATATTCCGTCGGTTTCCGTCACCCAGGTTTCCAAAACGGTATGACGTCAGGGTCCGGAATCGTATTAGATATACTTGAAAAAAATAATAAACTATCTTTGTGTTGATAGTTTATCGCACTGAAGGGCAATTAAACGTTAATTTTATATATCGTATGTAACGATTGGAATACGTGTATTGATTTCAACTAAATAATATATTTTTCATAGCACATAATAATGATGTACAACACTTTTACAGTAAAATTGTATTGTTTCATGTAATAATTAAATATATATTTTCATAGTCACTTTGCAAATATTCGATGATCGGTAATTATTTGTCGGTAAGTATCTGAATCTGAACTAGTAACCTATACGGATTTCAATGTATGGTACAACAGTATATGTATAAAGTATAATTACAAGAAGAATTACAAGCATAGCACTTGCCTTACAAGCCTCAGTGGCAAACATTACTCAACTCATTGTTCCTCTTATTTTTATACTTGAACCATTAAACTTATATTTTCTTATATTTATGATAATACAATCATTTTTCTATCCGGCGATGTGATGCTTTAGCATCAAAATCTCTACTTGTGTTTTCTTGTTGTTGTTTTTTGTTTTGCTTTGTTTTTTTTGGTAAGATTTTATGTACATATAATTGTTATGTGAAGCTAAACCAGTTATTCCCCTTCATTTGTCACAATCATAATTTTCATTAAAACTGTATTTTTTGTGTGATAGGCATCTTTTAGCAAAGTTTTCAAATCTAAAACAACAATTAATGTAATGTAGCAAAATGTGATAACGTTAGGTAAAGATATACAAATTCTTGAGCATTATATAATGTATTTAAATGAGTTTTAGATAATTTCTTGTCTCATTAAACATTCTCAAATTTCATAAACCATTATTTTTTAGTCAAATATGTTCTTGTAATGTTTAGTTTATTCGTTAATTTAAGTTTCTTTCTCACATTTACCAAGTTGAACACAGTATATACAATTCATATACATTTCAAGTACATGTGAGGTCAATCAACTGAAATTTATAAGAGACACATGTAACCATTATCACATATAACCTGGCTTTATACGTATAAAATAGATAAGAACTAAAATACTTTTGTTAATCTTATTTATTTTCTAACACGCTATAAAAGAAGAAAACGAAAAAGAGGGTGAATAATTTGGTAATATACTCCACACTACAAAATGTTTGTAAAAAATGATAATATCTTGGATTAAATCAGATTTTGAAATTAGATTAACAAGTGTATTAAAGCAACTGAGTATAGCAGTTTCAACCTAAGATAAAACCAAAATTGATTTACAGGATTAAAAACATGTTTACGGCAATATGGTCATGACAAAAAGCCATGATCCGTAGGTTGAGAGACGAACACCATAACAACTGGGTCACTGACCTTGTTTAATTAAACCGGTCTGTTCATTGAAAATTGATATAACAAGCAGATATTGTCAAATCGTTAAAGTAATACGGATATTTGAGTTATTTTCGAGGAATAAATAAGATGTTAAGTTATTTAGTTATTTACAGTTCTATATTGAATTTATGGCAGCCGAATAACAGCAAAATACGGTCCTTAAACATTGTGTATAGTTACATATTTTAATAGAATGTCCTAGACAATAAACAATCGATCTCTTATGAGTTATTCTTTTCGTTTTAAAGTCTGAATGTAGCAGTTATGTACGGGCGTATCTTTATAAAAATGATCTGTAAACCAGAAGGAGATATTATATATATTATTACAGTAAAACAGCAATCGCACGTTTACAGTATTATAAATACCCAAACAATCTTGTTACATAAAGTTCATAAAGGCCATCAATATACACGCGCAAATTCAACATATATACATATCAAACAATTGAATATTGTCTTGGATTGAACATATTTAAATCAGAAAAATATGTTACCAAGAATATCCCTTTATATTAAAATAAAGACACAACACTTTTGATTCCGAACAGTTCAAATGACATGTCAGTTCAGTTATAATTTAAACCATAACTGATGTTCATTACATTGTTCAAAATGAATTTCATGCTCAATCAAATGATTAAAAAAAATTACCATTAATTTCTTAAAGGCCCAATATGCCTCACAAATGATTTTATGTTTATTTCTCAAAAACCTTTTAACTGTTGTACTTTTACTGTATCAATAAAAGTTACTTATTGGCCAATTACCTAAACCATCTTTTTCATCTGTTGCTTTTTGACAATAAGTATAGTTATAGTAAATAGTATTTTGTATGGAAGTCAAAATACTACTTTGTTCACATTTTGATACATTTATGACTTGATAAAGGTATTGCACATTAATCGATACTTTCTTTAGGTGACAAGTTCCGTGCTTGTCTTTCAAAAGAAGATATTAGCCAATTACCTAAACTTTTTTTTTCATCTGTTGCTTTTTGGCAAGTATAGTTATAGTGAATTAGAATTTTGTATGGAAGTCAAAATACTATTTTGTTAACATTCTGATACATTTATGACTTTAAAAAGTTATTTTACATTAATCGATACTTTCTTCGGGTAACAAGTTTGTCCTTCAAAAGAAGATACATTTATTTGTTTATAAGGCATTATGTACCTTTAGGTTAAGAAACAGAACGGAAAATCAGTTTAGTTAAATATGACCCCATCGTTAAAGGTAACACTCCTTCTAACTTATCATTTTCTATAACTGCTTTGATAAGGATGTTTATTGTTACACTTATAACATAATTGAAAGCAACACAAATATCATTACATAGAGAAAAAATCCTCTATTGATTAAAACATTGATCTTACATTATTTTTTTAAATCTCAATAAAAGTTTCAAATACAAGAATAAATAAAGGTTAAAAAATCATGTGAACAGATTGGTTAAAGAACAATAGCCACCCAAAATGTGTGTTTTGATATAATTCGTTCATACATCTTAATGTATCATACATAATTCTAATTATATTGCATTTACCCTCTCTGTTATCATTAATGAAAGACCTTTTATATTAAAACTGCCTTTATACACACAACAATTGAAATTCCTAAAAGGATGCCATTTCGAAGCTTGTTCTCTTTTACATTGATTTAAATACAAGCATCCTTAAGGGAAGCAACAACAACAATTGTATTGTGCTTATGTCATTTATTTACATATATAAATGACGATTCAATATAATTGACATATATAATTGGCTGGGTACAACAGTATAGTAACGTAACATATTTACAATGATAAAACAATGTAATTAATTAACCTTAACCCAGCCAATATACCTTATATACAATATGTACAAGAGAAGGTGGTGCATACAAAAGCCACACAAGTCAGTCTTGTGTTTTGGCACATAGTCCAAATAAAATCAGATCACACTGCGCTAAAAATGTATATCAAATTTAGTTTTTGTACATATTTACTATTCGCTTTAACATAATTTAATCCGATTGAGTACTGTAAAAAATGTGTGTAATATTTCAGTGTATATAGCTATAGTCTGATTTTATTGATCTGTCAATTATGAATACATTATATCACTAATTTAAATATTCGATCCTACGTCGAGTTTTCGAGTGTAAAACAAATATTTTGAAAAGTCATACTAGCCTAATGTTTTTGACGTCGTCATGTCCGCAATAGCACAGCTTATATATGAGAGGTATGTGATTCAATTCCTAGTGTTGCCATTGTTTTTAGATCTACTCTTTTTTGCAGTATATCCTAATGGAAATGGCAAAGTGCTTGAAAAATTGTCTACACGCATTTGAAGCAACTTAGAAATTCCCTTTTTAATCGTTTTAAATTGTACTTTATGGCCTTGAAATGACATTTATTGACATTTATCCTAATGGTTTTTAATATTTATTATCACACCACGTTATCTATAAAATATGAACTTTACCTAAATAAGTGCAAAACATAATTAAACAAAAAAAAACAGCATAAAAAATCAAAGCTTCAATAATGTTGAAAATATAAGCAAGAAATAAACATTGACCCACGCGGTCTTGAACTAACAACACGTAGGACATTCCTTAGTTTACATATACCGCTATTATAATTTTATACGCTCATATATTAAGTATTTCATAGACACGTATAAAGTTTAATTACACCTTACTGCGTACATCTCATTAAACTTACCGAAAGTCCATCGAAGATTAATATATTGTGTGTGCATTCACCGTATAATAAGCATGCAAGTGGCGTGTTAACAATACACAATGTGTTCACTTGTAGAGGTGTATCAATTTATATGTATAACTTGTTACAAAACCAGGCTATAATCAAATATATTTGTCACTCGCACAAGGTCTAATTACACACGATTCCAGTATATATGTATATTATTGCTTAGCTTATTGTAGTTTACTTTATGTAAGAAAACCTAAAATTTTTGTTTGTGATACAGATCATTCATCTAAATGAACCGAGTTATTGAAGTCGGCATCATCGACAGAGAAAGTTGGATTTACATGAGATGGCTCTTACGGTTCGCCTGTAATCAATGTAGTCTCATTAATGCTTTCATAGACGTTTGGAACTGCAGATGGACTGAGCTGGCTTGTTGGAACGTCAATCCTCTTGAAGCTTAATTGCTCATACTCATTCTGTTTCTTACTTAAGCTCATGTATTCACTCTCTTGATTCTTAAAATAAAATTGATGATCGTTCATTAGAAATTTGACACTGAAAGAATGTACTTCAAACGTCCCACCATTTAAAAGTAGATGTTAATCAGTGTCTACTATATCAATTTTTTTAAAACTTTAAATAGCAATTTAAAAAACAAAATTGAGATTCGAGACGATTTGAGTGAGTCATTTTGCTTATTGGGTATTTAAAATAAGGTTTTGTTTTGTGAATTTATGAATAAAGACCATTTATAACATACTAACTTTCTGATTCCCCAGCTCATCAAAGTTGCTTATAACATCATAACTTGAATCGGTTCTGCTTGGTTTATTAGCAGGCGGTGTCATATAGGCTATGTCAGAAGCATAAGTCACACGGTCATCGCCTTTGTTTCCATTTTTGTTGCGTCTGCTTAATGTCAAAGTCAAGAGATTTAATTTTTCTAAAATAAAATGGTAATGAGTGACAGAAAAAAGGTACAACTCAAAATAATGATGACACTACGTGTATAATTTAACTAAAATTATTTATACTCCTTGTCCTTACTTTACAATACGTTGTAATTCTTTAAATCTTTTCCGAAAAGATTATGTGATCAAATTAACAAGAACATGTCAGTCTTGATTTGAACTTTTTGAAGAAAGTCATGCATTATTATGAATTCTAACACGATCCGCATAGAAGAACCTAAAGTGTGTGTCATTGTGCAATAAAATCACTGTTTGACGTTCTATAATAAGACAAGTGAAGTAATCATTATACACGTGACGTAACCACTAAAAATGTGACGCGCTAAAAATAAGTACGGAAACAAATCAGGAATAATTCAGTTTAATATCAGGTACGGCAGCATTTGTTAGTTGATGTCGTGTTAGAATCAAATAATATATCCAAATCGGTGATTTTATCGCTTGATAAAATCACTGTTTGTCGTTCCTTGCATCCGAACTCCAAACAGTATTTTTATTGAGCGATAAAATCACAGCTTGAGATATATTATTTCTTAAACAAAATCTATGACTCTGGCGTTTGCATCATAATAGTAAAAATATTTACTTTTTAACGATAACGCAAACAAGGACATTTATGACAATGATGAAGACTGCAAACCCGACAGTGCTCCCAACAATAGCTGCAATCGGTAGCGTAGTTTTCGGTTTGGGTGTTGACGGACTGGCTTTTTCAAACACTGTTGCCACCTTTGAATTTGTCGTAGTCGTTTGCACCTCAGATAATGATAAGGTTGTTTTGGGATAACTAATTGAAGGTACTAATGATGTAGTGAAAGCAGTTGTAGTAGTAGGAGTAGTTGAAGTAGTAGGAGTAGTTGGAGTAGTTGTAGTAGTAGGTGTAGTAGTAGTAGTAGTAGTAGTAGTAGTAGTAGTAGTTGTTGTAGTAGTAGGAGGAGTAGTAGTAGTAGTAGTAGGTGTAGTAGTAGTAGGTGTAGTTGTAGTAGTAGGAGTAGTAGTAGGTGTAGTAGTTGTAGTCGTAGTTGTAGAAGTAGGTGTAGTTGTAGTAGTAGGAATAGTTGTAGTAGTAGGTGTAGTAGTAGAAGTAGTAGGAGTAGTTGTAGTAGTAGGTGTAGTAGTAGTAGTAGAAGTAGATGTAGTAGTAGGTGTAGTAGTAGTAGTAGAAGTAGTTGTAGTAGTAGGTGTAGTAGTAGGAGTAGTTGTAGTAGTAGGTGTAGTAGTTGTAGTCGTAGTTGTAGTAGTAGTACTAGGTGTAGTTTTTGTAGTAGTTGTAGTAGTAGGTGTAGTAGTTGTAGAAGTAGTTTTAGTTGTTTTTGTCAATTCAACTGTTACAATAGATATAACATAATATTTTAATCACTTCTAAACATGTATCTACCATCTTGTAAAACATTTGACATTCACTCAACATAACACATTTGACATTCACTCAAAAATTTGATGCTAACAATTATAAACTGAACAAATTGTGCTATGCAAATTCAAAGATAAAGTATAACAATACACTAGTGCTTTCACAACAATAGCTTTTTTTATAAATGAAGTACTTCACTTTAGTGTTGTTACATTTTTCAGTTCCTTCGGGATGATTGATTCCAGCACTTTTAAGTGTTGAAAATTGCTTCAGCTCAAGCCGGTGTTAGGGGACTTAAAGGATGTTGCACTTTCTCATTATCCCACATTAACAAACTCATAAACAGACTCAATCAAATCGAGTCTACAATTCTCATGTAAGTTGTTGTGATTAATGCTTCAAAGATTTTTAAAAATTAAACAAGAAATATCCTTTATGTCTATCATTTTCTAATATCTTAGAACATGGTATTTTACAACGCTTAGCTACGGAATATTTGTCTTAAGAATCGTGATAAGTTAACATGTATTTCTAACATTGTTTCTCTACCTTAAGTACATCTGGTCTATAACGCAAGTTAAACCTGAAAGAAACATATTTTAATATTGCATTTTTGCATCAGTAATAAAGCCTACATGTTAATACGACCATTTTCACATGTTGTGCCATCACTTCTTAGTGCTACGTTGTCTTCGCATGCACACTTGTATCCGTTATTTTTAGGTAGACAAAATGTACTGCATGGATCTCGCGCATTTTTCTCAGAGCAGGATGCTGACTCTTGATATATTCAAATGTTCAACATCAATAGACACCGCGATGAACTTAATGAATAGAACAAAATGTAATTTATAATAATTTTATTGTTCTTATTGAAAACTATCGCTTCATAATCCTGAAAAAATTGAGAAATTCCATTTGAGTTATGTACATGTATAAAATGTCAACCAGTAAGAAAAATATAACTTACGTGATTGGTCAAACTTTGAACTATATATTGCTAGCGAATTCAATTTTCCTAATTCCGCCTTGTAACCAACCTTTATAACACTTGAAGGATTTGTCTTGGACAATTTGGAAATATATCTAAATATAAATATTCATACGGTGATCAATGTATGTCATATGAAAAGTTTAGTATACAATTAACGGTTTTTAATTTTACGTTGCAAGTACAACTGACTTCTTGTAATAACATGTAATTAGAAAGATAAACACAAAATAGTCATAATTTATATTTCAATTTAAACATAAGTGGACGCTGCACTAGGTGTTATTTTTGAAAAAAAAATCATTTTGTTTAATACATTCAAGTAAGAATAATCTAGCCAATTCCTAGGACCTAATATGTTACAAAATTGAAGTCGGGACTGCACAGTAGTTTGAAATACTGTTTTATCCACCCATTGTTTTCATTCAGGCACTATTCAGAATTGTCTTAATATATAATGTTGAGAAAAATGAGATGATTATAATAGTACGGATTTATATTTACAAAATGAACGGAAATCGACCTTAAAAACAAGACATAATATTTTGCATACAACTTACGGTCTTTCCGAAGCAGTGTAATACAAATAATCACCAAGTAATGTTATGTCCATAAGATGAGACTCACTGTCGGAAAAATGTTCCTTGCAATCACCATGGTATGAGCATTTGTATATAATGCTTGTTTGACCGTCGGTTATGTACAAAAAATTAGCTGAAACAACATATGAAAAATTTTCAAGCATCTAAGCTGCAGTTATTTCTTTTTAGAAATATAAACGTTTGACATATTTGTACCGCCTATCATTTTCATCTTTGAAAACTATATGTCTTTCAATAAAATGGTAATAACTTGATAAGTACCAAATTAGATATGATCTGATCGTAATTTAGATTTTGTAGGGAGTTATGTTGCTAATGTTGTTAAAAATTGTATCCAATGTTTCATTAAAATACTCCGTCATATCAATCAATCATTACAATATAACAATAGTTAAAACAATTGTTATAAGAAACTGTTCTCTGTTTTAGTTTATCGTGTACCATTTGCAACACTCGCACAAATATCAGGGGGAATGTGATTCCTATATTTTCACATAGCAATTTTTATAAATGTATCTTTTGACTTTAGATTTTGTAGGGAGTTATGTTGCTAATGTTGTTTAAAATTGTATCCAATGTTTCATTATTACATGTTTTGTATCGATTCACGTTCGTTTTTAACTGTTAGTAAATGTGGTAACACAAATGTCACAAATGTCTGATTTTAATTTAATTTTATGTTAACAAACCTCTGCCTAAACTTTAGTGAGTAAAAACGAATTCATGTAACCAATATAGAAACATTTTAATCTTAAAACAATGATGGGATCAAGTTTACGAATGTCCTAAAAATTTAAGGGCACCAAGTCGTTTGAAGATGTATATCATACCTTAATTTGGAAACATTGAGAAAGCACCTGACCTGTTTTGTAATATGCTTTGATAAGTGAGTAGGTTTTCTTTAATGCTAGTTAGTGACAATAACATTTTTTCTATTTTAAATTTTGAATAAAATATTTTGAAAATATTTCATATATCTTTACGTAATAGTACAGTGATTAACCAAACATTTTGTATCAATTGCTAGACCATTTGGCCGGACAAGACCGTTGTTAATGATTTGCTTAACGTCTGAACCATCCATGTTTGCTCTTGCTACATAGGGAGTGTCATACCCATGGTCCGCCCAAAACACCAGTCTGTCAGGAAAACAACAATATTGATATCACAATATTTAGAATATTATAAGTACGATTCTACCAAAGGTGTCACTAACAGCATACAGTTAATTACCTTATATGTTTAATTTTCTTTCAGTTGTCCTTTTCGTTGAACATTATATAAATAACACATGGGTTCGTGGGTAACAGTAAAAATATCATCCCGAGGAAAATACTGTTACCCGAGGCGTAGCCGAGGGTAACAGTATTTATACGAGGGATGATATTTTTACTGTTACCCACAAACCCATGTGTTATTTATTTTATTACCCCGAACAAATACTGTGATGATCTGAATTTGGCAACTAAATCTAACTGTAACAAAAATAAGCCAAGAGAAGCAATAACTAAACTGTCCTTACCTTGCAAGTTTTAAGTGCACTGTAGGCCTACTTGAGAAGCTGTTTTTCTTTTATTCTTTAGGCAAGTGATGATATCTACCAGTCATAAACATAAAATAAGCTGTGTTTTATTCAGAAAACAAAACACTAACCCATTTATAAGGTTATGATCTGTGAAATCTGATCCTTCTGCATCCAGAATATTCTTCGCATGGTTTTTGACAAAGTGCATTTAGAAAATAACGATGATATCCTACAGATGTCTGTCCACCAACTCTATCTGTAACGTTTCACTGGTTAAAATTTTTAAATTATCCTTTGTTGCATGCTTTAATTGTCTGCATGTTCCAGTTTGACACAAAATTATTTACATTACAATTACTTCCGTTGAAAACGGAGGTTTCCTGTTGACTATTCAACAAAAAGATATTTAATTCGCGAAAGGGACTCCAGGGTGCAAAGAACTAAATTTTATCAGAGTAATAGTTACTTCGGCGATGCCCTATCGTCGAAAATAAGAATGAATCGAGAAAAAAAAATGGCGGCCGTTTTATTTCATTTTATTTAGAAAATAGACCACGTGACCAGATTTTATACTGTTAAAAAATACTGTTACCTATGTAGTATGTATCAGTACAAAATTCGTAGTCACGAGGTACACTTGCATTAACAGTAAGAATAACTCCCAGAGGCCTATGGGAAATTAGCATTACGAAAAAAGTGAGGGGTAATAAAAAGAATTATTGATACCTCAATTTTCAAGGACGTCTTGGCAATTGAATCTTAAGGTGAAATCTACCTGTCATATTGCTTTACTATTGGCGTAACAAAAACAGCCGGTTTACACAAAAATACTTTTCACTGCTTATTTGTTACTGGTTTGTTTTAAAATATAACCCAATTTACTTAAATGATGCTTTAGTTGCAACAGTGAGGAAATGCCATGCATATTCGGAGCTATTTTCTATATTATTTATTTACCTATACGTTGAGTGTCCATGATATACATGTATATGATAGGATAAACATAATAAAACATATATTCTTAGTTTTGTACAAAGCTTCTTTTGCAAGATGAAAAAGTAGTTTAACGATTAACATAACTAAGTTTATAGTTACCCTTCATCAGAATCGAGAACAATATCTTTTGGTTTTGATTCAGTAGTAAGGAGACGTTTGTGAAGGCTTTTCGGTAAAATAACACCAATTCCAACAAATCCTGACTCTGAAGTAGGGTTAGCTGTGTAGTACAAGTTTCCACTCGGATAGTCGATAGCAAAACGATCTGCTTGGCAACCTAGTAACTCTGCTGGAATTGTTTTATTAATGATACTTCAAAATTAAAAGACAAAATATATGCAACATAGTATATGCAACATAGTAAACGAGAACTTACAAAAATAAAATCAAACAAATTATGGGTAAATTAAGGCTACATAGATTCCAATAGTGTGCGAAAAACAATGTTGCTACCAGGGTTGTTCAAATATGTATGCAACTGTGTCAATTGTCAGAAGTGCTTAACAAACAGTGTAAAAATAATCATCTCAATCCTTCAAAATACTCACAACCATGATATATACAAAGTTTTAAAATAACTATTTTAATCAAATCTTTAAATGCGTTTTCATAATACTTTCGGGGTATAATGTTCAGACACTGGGAAATAGCCGAACCGCATTTCGCATTTGATTGTTTGATATATTCTTCCAGCAATGTGTTTTTTTGAGCCTCAGAAATAGGAAAACAAGGAACAAGATCTTACGAATAAGGAATAAGGAGGGTGAGGGAGCACGACAACCTTTGACTGTGTGCAATGGCCGCTTTGTTAGACGAAGCATTGCTATACAACATCCGGACACCACGAAGACCAGTTGCTGGTCGACGGTTTTTTAAATGTGTCTTTAATATTTAAAGGATCCTACCTTTATAAAGTTTGGCAATTACAGTTTTACCCTTTGGTACGGCAATTTGAATAGCAGGACCTTGATTGGGAAAGAAAATTACATACATGACCTTTTTGACGCTCAAGTTGCGTTTTGCTATTCATTCAAGGTCTTTGACTCCCTTAAGTTGACCATATTTTGTTATTTATCTTTCGCTTGGGCTCTTAAAATTGAACCCACGTCTCATTGCCAGTGATGATATTTTGCAAAAGAGCGGTTGTTGTATTAAGGGAACTGATTCACCAATTGTCCGGATATTCTTACCCGAGCAAGGTTTTTCTCTTTTGTAAACAGACAGAGTATCCATCTGGCACTTATCCTTTTCATTTTTAAATCAAGTCTGTGAATTGTATGCTCCTACAGAAATACCAACGCATTTAGCTATATACCTAGTTGTAACTCTTGCATCAGTAGCAATCAAATTCTTTACTTTTTCAACAATTTGTGTCGAAATTGCAGTTTTCAGACGGCGTGCATGAGGTGCATCTTTTAGTGAATCCACACCACTATTAAATTTCCTACACCACCATGGGTCTTTCGCATGTATACCAGGAATACAGCAGTCCTTGATATAGAACCGTATTTGGTCAGTGAAAGGAGACATTTTCCCAAGCATTTTCGCTTTGGTATAAACAAGTAAATAGCGTTTATCATGCTATTGTCAAAGCTAAACTGAACTGATTTACAAACTATAGTATCAATTGAAAGCTTACACAACCATCTATGCGATACATGTACATAGTTGGGGCAAACGTCTTAAAAAGCGAGATATTGGCACAGCTGCATTCATATTTGAACACCCTTCTAAAAACAATAATTAATAATATTATATCATTTTATGAAGTTGAAATGTTTAGGAAACAATATTGTTTACCAACATTTTAAATTTACTATAAAATATGGCCATATTTCGATTTGATACTTACCTGTTTTAAAGAAAACCTTATAATTATGATTTTCAAGACTTAGTTGATGAATCAATTCCTTGGTACTCCACATCAGCTCCCTTGTAATATAATTATACGCAATAGCGATTGGGCTCCCGAAAGTGTCTGTGTCAATAGCTCTAACCTCATCGTTAACTAGGGACACCTGATATATCGTATTATGTGTCAATTCAGTAACCACGAGAAAATTGTCTGTCATAGGAGCTGCAAGAGAAGAGACATTTTTTTTATCAAAAGTATAATAAATAAAAAATAAACGTCATTTTATTCTAAAAAGATCAATCTACTTGTTAAGAGCTGCTAAACAGCATTTACAATAGCTTTAAAAATTCCCGATTACCTTTTTCATAATATGCTTTTTTGTTAAGAACCATTAAATGTCGTTAGGAACTACAGAGTAGATTCTAAACATTTTGTATCGGGGTGAGAATAAACACGACTTCGCGTCGTGCGCCGACCTGACGTTTAAGGCGATTATCAAGGTGGTTTTAACGAATGGCGAAAAGACGATAACATGCAATTAAAATGACAGACAAGCTTAACGAAAAGGGTCAAAATTACTTAATAATATGATATTTATGCACACCAGTTTCTCATTTAATGTTTAGATTTAAATTTCTTCTGCTCCTTTTAGATATTATTATAATCGTTATTCATATTTTTTTAAACTTTAAATTTTAGAGGAAGTTGTAGTAGTAGTAGTAGTTGTTGTAGTGGTGTAGTTGATGTAGAAGGGGTAGTTGAAGTAGAATGGGTAGTTGAAGTAGAAGGAGTAGTTTTAGTAGAAGGAGTAGTAGTAGCAGTTGTAGTATTTGTAGTAGGAGTAGTAGTTCTGGGGGCGTGAGGGATGTTGCACTTATTCATTATCCCTTATGTACAGACTCAATCAAACCGATTATGCAATTCTTATGTTATTTTGTTGTGATTAATGCTTCCGAGGGATCACTTTGTTTCCAGAATTTTATTGGAAGGAGTAGTTGAAGTAGTTGTAGTAGTAGAAGTTGTAGTAGATGTAGTTGTTGTAGCAGGAGTAGTTGGTAAAATAGAAGGAGCAGTTGCAATTGTTTCATTTGTTACAATAAATATAACATAATCTTTTTATCACTTCTAAACATGTACTCAATAACATCTTTACATAAAATTTTTGACATTTACCCAAAAATTTGATGCTAATAATTATAAACTGAAAAAATTGTGCTATGCAAATTTTAAGATAAAGTTCAACAATACACTAGTGCTTTCACAACAATAGCTTTTTTTTTATAAATAAAACATGTAATTTCAAACATAAATGAAGTACTTCACTTTGGGATGATTGACTTCAGCACTTTTTTAAGTGTTGAAAATTGTTTTCATCCCAAGCCAGTGTAAGAGGACGTAAGGGATTTTGCACTTTCTCATTATCCGTCATAAACAGACTCAATCAAACCGAGTCTACACTTGTCATTGTAATTTTGTTGTGATTAATGCTTCAGAGGGATCAACCTCCTTCCAGATTTTCATAAATTTTCTATTTTTATACATAACAAGAAAAATGCTCTATGCCTATCATTTACCTTAGAACAAGGTATTTTACAACGCTTAGCTAAGGAATATGAATCGTGATAAGATTACATGTATCTTTTAAACATTGCTTCTCTACCTTAAATACATCTGATCATAGATGCAAGCTAAACTTGGAAGAAACATGTATCAATATTACATTTTTGCATCAGTAATATAAAACATACATGCTTTATAAAATACAATACCATTTTCACATGTTTTGCCATCACTTTTTAGTGCTACTTTGTCTTCGCATGCACACGTGTATCCGGTTTTTTTAGGAAGACAAAATGTACTGCATGGACCAAGCCCATTATTCTCAAAGCAGGCTGCTGATTCTGTAAATATTCAAATGTTAATCATCAGTAGACGGTAGACACCTATTAGAAGGAAGTGCAATGAACTTTAGAAATAGAAAAAGAATTTAATTTATAAATGTTCTTATTGATAACTATCGCTTCATATTCCCTAAAAAAATGAGAAATTCCATTTAAGTTATAAACATGATTGTATAAAATGTAAACCAGTAAGAAAAATATAACTTACGTGATGGGTCTAGCATTGAACTATAAATTGCTAGCGAATCCAATCTCCCAAATTCCTCATTGTAACCAATTTCAATAACACTTGAAGGGTTTGTTTTGGACAATTTGGAAATATAGCTAAATATAAAATGTTCATACTTCATATTATGATCAATGTATGTCATATTTCTGCGAACGTTTAGTATACAATTAACGGTTTTTTTTATTTTAAGTTGCAAATACAACTTACATCATGTAATTAGAAAGATAAACACAAAATAGTCCTTAATATTTCAATTTAAACAAAAGTTGACGCTGTACTAGGAGTTATATATTTAAAAAATAATTTTGTTTTAATACATTCAATTAAGAAAAATCTAGCCAGTTCCTAGGATCTAATATGTTACAAAATTGAAGTCGGGACTGTTCAATATTTTTAAATACTGTTTGATTGACCCATTGTTTCCAGGAAATATTCAGAATTGTCTTTAAGTTAATATATAATATTGAGAAAAAATGAGAAGACTATAAAAGTACGTATTTATATTTACAAAATGAACGGAAATTGACCTTTAAGCAAGACATAATATTTTGCATGCAACTTACGGTCTATTCGAAGCGGTGTAATACATATAATCACCAAGTAGTGTTATATCCATGAGGTGAGACCCACTGCCTGTAAAATGTTTCGTGCAATCACCACCGTATGAGCATTTGTATACAATATCTTTTTTACCGTCGGTTATGTACAAAACTTGTTCTGAAACAACATATCAGAAATATTTTTAAGCATTTAAAAAGAATAATGCAATGGAGATCATAAACGATTCCTTTTTCTCAATTAACACAATAACCCTAAGCTGCAGTTATTTCTTTTTTAGATATACAAATGTATAAACGTTTGACATATTGTATCGCCTATCATTTTCATCTTTAGAGGTTATTTGTTTTTCAATAAAATGATAATAACTTGATAAGTACCAAAATAGATACGAACTGAATGTAAGTTAGATTTTGTATGGAGTTAAGTTGCTAATTTTGTTTAAACTTGTATCCCTTTTTCATTAACATTCTCCGTCATATCAATCAATCATAATAACAGTTATTAACTATTAAATTATTTTTTCGTGTACCACTCGCACGAATATCAGGGGGAAATGCGGTTCCTATATTTTCAATACACATTTCAGTTTTTATCAATGTATCTTTTGACATTACATTTTTTATTGATTCACGTTTGTTTTTAACTGTTAGTAAAATAGTACTTGCAATCAGTAATCAAATTACACAAGTGTCTGGTAATTATAATTAATCATACAAATTAATGAATACTGTTATATTAAACAAACCTCTGCCTTTATTTAAATGAAAAAAACAACAACATAGAAACGTTAATCTTAGACCAATGAAGCGATCCATTGGACGAATGTCCTAAAAATTTCCCGACACCAAGTCGTTTGAAAATGAAGTACATACCTTAATTCGAAACATTGAGAAAACACTAGGCCTGTTTTATAATATGCTTTATGATAAGTGAGTACTATTTCTCTAATGCTAGTTAGTGACAATGACACAATATTTCATTTTTCTTTAAATAAAAGCACAGTGATTAACTATACCCTTTGTATCAACTGCCAGACCATTTGGCCAGACAAGATCGTTGGTAATATTCTTAGCGTCTGTACCATCCATGTTTGCTCTTGCTACATAGGGTGTATCATATCCATGGTCTGTCCAAAACATAAGTCTGTCAGGAAAACAACAATATTGATATCAGAATATTTAGAATATTATAAGTATGATTCTACAAACCGTGTAACTAAGAGCATATAGTTAATTTCCATACATGTTTAATATTCTTTGAGTTTTCCTTGTCGTTGAACACAAAGAATTAATGGTATCTTAATTAAAAGGGATTGATTTTTTGCAATTTAGTCTTATGATAAAATGAAATCTGTCTGTCATATTGTTTTACTATTTGAGTACCAAAAACAGCCGATTTACACAAAATACTTTTCTCAGCTTATTTGTCACTGGTTTGCTTTGAAATATAACCCTTTATACTCAAATGATGCTCCAATTGCCAAAGTGAGGAATTGTTAGGCATATTC
This sequence comes from Ruditapes philippinarum, assembly GCF_026571515.1. Classification (NCBI taxonomy): domain Eukaryota; kingdom Metazoa; phylum Mollusca; class Bivalvia; order Venerida; family Veneridae; genus Ruditapes; species Ruditapes philippinarum. The sequence goes on from NW_026859524.1 coordinate 222,960, forward strand.
GGAGCTATTTTATTGGTTTATCTATGTATTGAAGTTTTATGATATACATGTATATGATGGGATAGAAGCAATGTAAAATTGGGTATAAATTATATTCTTAGTTTTGTATAAAACTTCTTTTGCAAGATGAAAAAGTAGTTTAACGAATAACATAACTAAGTTTATAGTTACCCTTCATCGGAATCGAGAACAATATCTTTTGGTTTTGATTGAATAGTAAGAAGATGTTTGTGGAGGCTTTTCGGTGAAATAACACCAATTCCAACAAATCCTGTCTCTGAAGTAGGGTTAGCGGTGTAATATAAGTTTCCACTCGGGTAGTCGATAGCAAAACGTTCTGCATGAAACCCTAGTAACTCTGCTGGAATTGTTTTATTAATGAAACTTCAAAATTAAAAGACAAAATATATGCAACATAGTATTTGCAACATAGTAAACGAGAATTTACAAAAATAAAATCAAACAAAATATGGGTAAATTAAGGCTACATAGATTTCAATAGTCTGAGAAAAACAAACAATGTTGATACCAGGGTTGTTCAAATATGTATGCAACTATGTCAATTTTAAGAAGTGCTTAAAGAACAGTGTAAAAATAATCATCTCAATCCTTCAAAATACTCACCACCATGAGATATACACAGTTTTAAAATAAGTATTTTAATCAAATCTTTAAATGCGTTTTCATAATACTTTCGGGGTATAATGTTCAGACACTGGAAAATAGCCGTACCGAGATATTTTCGCATTTGATTGTTTGATATTTTCTTCCAGCAATGTGTTTTTTGAGCCTCAGAAATAGGAAAACAAGGGACAGATCTTACGAATAAGGAATAAGGAGGGTGAGGGAGCTCGACAGCCTTTTCCTGTGTGCAATGGCCGCTTTGTTAGACGAAGCATTGCTATACAACAACCGGACACCACGAAGACCAGATGCTGGTCGACGGTTTTTTTAAATGTGTCTTTAATTCTTAAAGGACCTTACCTTTGTAAAGCTTGGCATTTACAGATTTACCCTTTGGTACGGCAATTTGAATAGCAGGACCTTGATTGGGAAAGAAAATTACATACATGACCTTTTTGACGCTCAAGTTGCGTTTTGCTATTCAAGGTCTTTGACTCCCTTTGGTTGACCATATTTTGTTATTTATCTTTCGCTTGGGCTCGTAAAAGTGAACCCACGTCTCATTGCCAGTGATGATATTTTGCAAAAGATCGGTTGTTGTATTTAGGGAACTGATTCAATAATTGTCTGGATACTTTTACCCGAGCAAGGTTTTTCTCTTTTGTAAACAGACGGGGTATCCATCTGGCACTTATCCTTTTCATTTTTAAATCAAGTCTGAGAATTGTATGCTCCTACAGAAATACCAACGCATTTAGCTATATACCTGGTTGTAAATCTTGCATCAGTAGCAATCAAATTCTTTACTTTTTCAACAATTTTTGTCGAAATTGCAGTTTTCGGACGGCGTGCATGAGGTGCATCTTTTAGTGAATCCACACCACTATTAAATTTCTTACACCACCATGTGTCTTTCGCATGTATACCAGGAATACAGCAGTTGTTGATATAGAACCGTATTTGGTCAGTGAAAGGAAACACTTTCCCAACCATTTTAGCTTTAGTATACACAAGTAAATAGCGTTAATCACGCTATTGTCAAAGCTAAACTGAACTGATTTACAAACTATTGTATCAATTGAGAGCTTACACAACCATATATGCGTTACATGTACATAGTTCGTGCAAAACGTCTTAAAAAGCGAGATATTGGCACAGTTGCATTCATATTTGAACACCCTTCTAAAAACAATAATTAATAATATTAAATCATTTTATGAAGTTGAAATAATTAGGAAACAATATTGTTTACCAACATTTTAAATTTACAATAAAATATGGCCATATTTCGATTTGATACTTACCAGTTTTAAAGAAAACCTTATAATTATGATTTTCCAGACTTAATTGATGAATCAGTTCCTTGGTACTCCACATCAGCTCCCTTGTAATATAATTATACGCAATAGCGATTGGGCTCCCGAAATTGTCCGTGTCAATAGCTCTGACTTCTTTATCGTTAACTAGGGAAACCTGATATATCGTATTATGTGTCAATTCAGTAACCACGAGAATATTGTCTGTCATAGGAGCTGCAAGAGAAGAGACATTTTTTATAAAAAAAATAAGAATAAATAAAAAATAAACGTCATTTTATTCCTTTAAATAAAAAATATACTCGTTAAGTGCTGCTAAACAGCATTTACAATAGCTTTATAAATTCCCGACTACCTTTATCATAATGAATGTCCTTTTAAATGAACCATTAAATGTCGTTAGAAATAGCAGAGTATAGATAGATAGTTTTATTCTGGTAAAAAATACATGCCATAAAACAACTACAAATTCAATGTCAACATCAAGAGATACATGTAAACATGAAAGTGCATGTGTTGATGCCATATATTCAATACCAAGGATGACACAAAAAGAAGGCATAAGCCGACTTATTTCTATTGTGGTCCTTAGAAATGATCATATGGCACCAGAAAGGCAAAATATTTACTAATTATAATTTAAGTATTGCACATAAATTATTCAATCACAATTTCTTATATCAATTATTGCACATAAGTATTTCCATCACAAAATTTATCACACATGTATTATAATCATAATTATTATGACAGATATGTTTGACAATGAATAGGTTCTACTAAAATATGCACTAAACATAAAAAATATATATAAATAAAAACTAGGTAAGATGACTTGATTAAAATGACTAAACAGATATTGATTGCATTAAATGTTCCTTAAGAGATTTTTTAAAATTATCACGACTTGCTATGAACCTAAGATGTGTTGGTAACCTGTTCCATTCCTGACAACCATTAAATACAAATGTTTTCTTACCGAACCCCTTAACTCTTGGAATAGAATAACTGTTACTATCTCTAAATCGAGTGGAGTAAGAGTGTACCTCATTTGCAATTTGAAAATGCTCATTTAAATAACTAGGTGCACTATTGTTATGTATCTTGTGTACATGACCAAGAATAAGGAAATTTACTCTCAGATGTACAGGTAACCAACCAACTTCCTCAAAATGAGCCCTCCCTATATGAGTACGGGGTCTGAGATTAAGTATAAATCTCACCAACTTATTCTGTGTGGCATGAAGTCTATTTTTTAGATTTTGACTCAACCCTAAATACCAGGAGGCACACGCATAATCAAAATGACATTGTATAAATGAAGAAACTAAAAGCTGTTTAGTATACCTATTTAAAAATGAACTTTTTCTATATAAAAACTTAAGTTTTGCATTGGCCTTCTTAATTACCTGGTTGGCTATAGACTCACCAGATAGACATTGATCTAGGTCAGCACCTAAGTACTTAACAGATTTGGTGGATGTTATTGTAGTACCATTACATACAATATTTAGTTGATCACATGACCTAAGTCTTGGTTTGGACGCAAATAAAATAGACTCTGTCTTTCCAAGATGTAAGGAAAGTTTATTATCAGTGAGCCACTTACTCACACTGCTGAGATCATCAGTAAGCTGAGAGGTAATATACTGGATATCTTTACCTGATACTAAAATACCTGAGTCATCAGCATACAGAAGCAATTTATTACGAACCACAGCCTCCATATCATTAACATAAATCAAGAATAGGAGAGGGCCAAGGATCGAACCTTGGGGTACCCCACAAGTTACATTGGTGCTAGATGAAAGTACACCGGAGACATTGACCATTTGTGTACGGTTAGATAAGTAAGACCTAAACCAGTGAATAACATCACTAGAAAAACCCATAGCATCAAGTTTCATGAGTAAAATATTATGATCGACAGTGTCGAACGCCTTTTGTAAATCTAAAAGGACCATACCAACATAATTACCTTTATCCATTTCAAATTTAATGAAATCTGTAAGGTGTAAAGGCAAGTGTCAGTAGAATATCTATGTCTAAAACCAGACTGATGGGTATAAAGTACGTTATTCTCTGATAAGTAACTCCCTACTTGGTCATAAATAATTCTCTCAAGGACCTTTGACACTACACTTAAAATAGACACTGGTCGATAATTACCAGGTTCAGTCTTATTATTTTTTTTATACAATGGAACAACACGGGCAGACTTGAGATCATCTGGAACAATACCAGTAATAATGGACAAATTAAGTATATGAGTAAGGGGTTCAGCAATGTTGTGAACACTATCCTTTATAAATCGCGCAGGTATACCATCCAAGCCTGTAGCTTTATTGGCCCCTAGTTTATTTAAGTACTTAATTACTGTTCCCTTAGTAACAACAGATAAAGAAAAGCTGTTACGTACAACACCTTTTTTACTATAAAAATATAATATAAAGTTTCTTCCAAAATTATTCATACCAGTAGGAAGTTTTTCAACTAACTTTTGAGCAACAGTCGTAAAAAATTCATTAAATTTTTCAGCAACACAAAATTTATCAAAACATAAACTATTATTGATGTTTAAACCTATATTTGAAGTCGAAGAGTCTTTTTTTGATGGTACACCTAAACCTTTTAATGTTTTCCATAACTTTTTCGAGTCAGTTCTGTGGTCTTCAATATTTTGTTTGATAAAATCAGTTTTACACTTTTTTATTTGATATTGCACTTGATTTCTAATTAGTTTATAAGGTATGAAATCTTCTTCACTACGGGATTTTTTTAAATTTTTCACAAAGTTTATCTCTCTGTTGAATCAAATCAAGTAAATCACTGCTCATCCAAGGTTCTGTTCGAGTTTTCATGCGTGTTTGCTTCACTGGAGCAATTTCATCAATAACACTCAAAAATAGTTTTTTAAAAATAGACCATGCTTTGATAACATCATCACAATATAGAATAGACATCCAGTCAAGAGTTGATAATTTTTCCTGGAAGATAACTTTGCTGTAATTTTTCATTGAACGTAAATTTACTGTATTATGATCAGTAGAATCTTTGTCAAGTCTCCTTAATTTCCTTGTACAAAAGGTTAAATAATGGTAACTAATTCCAATAGGTACTACACCACTTTGTGAGATCCTGCTGTTGTCGGATACTAATATCAAATCAATTGCTGTTGCTGATGTAACAGTGCATCTTGTTGGTTCTGAGATTAACTGGGTGTAATTCATAAAACTTAAAATAGTATTTAATGATTTCACTAAAACACAAGTACTTGAACGGTTTAAAACATCAGTATTAAAATCCCCAAGGATGATAGTTTCAAATTCTGAAAACTCCGAAAAAGATGACATGACAGACTCGAATAAAGTAGATTTCTCGATATTCATACATTTTGAATCGGCGCGTGAAAACACGACTACGTATCGTTCGGTGACCTGACGTTTAAGACAACATTCAAACGGCGAAAATTAAAGCGGTTTTAACGAATTGCGAAAAGACGATAGTATCCAATAAAAATTACAGACGAGCTTAACGAAAAGGGTAAAAATTACTTATTTTATATTTATGCACATCAGTTTCTTATTTTATGTTTAGATTGAAAGTTCTTCTGTTTCTTTTAGATCTATAATTATAATCGTGATTCAGATTTTTTAAATCTAAAATTTTCAGATTTTTGTAAAAATAAAAAGCATTTCTGACAACCATAGACAATTTCCAATTAAACAATTCATATACCAAACAATAGTTTCGTATTGAAATGAAGCCAATGAAGAAATTGATAACTACGCAAACGAGTTTTCATATTTGTCAAACCCCTCATAAAACAATTTTAACGTACCGGCTAGTTGCACCAAAACAACAGTTCGTAAGGGCACTGCCGACAGGAACAGCACTGTTAGAATAAGGGCATCCGTTTTAATTTCCATTATTAAAAAGATATAACTTAATCCAAAACAGAACTGATATGTCGGACAAATATCCACGGCTTTAACGATTCACTGGCCGGTCAATCGTTTTAAACTTCCTAGTTGAACGTCTTTTCTATAGACATGATCGTTAAAACATAACGCAAAAAAGAAGAAAGTTTTAATACTCATGAATAAATATACGTTAAATCTATTTAGGAGATGTAGAGAAACTTCTTACATGAAAAGTATGATTAAAAGATAAGATTATTTAAGAAATATGTTAAATAACGTGATTTATGAAATTAGTACATTGTATCGCAAAAATGTTGAATCATTCTTGCATCGAATTACTGTTTTACTGTAAATCTTTTAAGCTGACGTCATTAAACGAAAAACACAACAAGACTGCTCGAGTGCTTAAGGGAGGGTCTTTCAGTCACAGTAACTTTAGTTCATATTTAAATGTGATAACTAAAAAATGGAATTTATTTCACATAATCTGCCGAACATATCTTTGCGTGAATTCAACGTAAGACTCGTGCAAATAATTTATGTTCAGTGAAAGATATTCCACATAAACTAAGAACAAACATTGCTTATACATTTTATCATTTTATATTCTTACATCCCTTTTTATCCGTCGCCTGTTCAATTTACTGTTACAGATTATTTCATGAATTTGGAAACACCCATTAAAATGTTTGAGGAAATTCTTATTATAGAAGCAGGGCTAGCATACCCCCCTTACACCCCCCCCCCTGGTTATTTTTGTACACCTATATAGTATTGAAGCTAAGGGTATTTGCTATCGATTTGCATTTGTTGTTGAGCTGAAACATTAACCTTGAATCCAATAGAACAAGATGATTATCTCTCCTCGAATCATTTTTTTTCGATATATTGAGTTTTATAAGATTTCTTCAGATATCTTCTCTATGACGGAGTAAGTTTGTGATCTAAACATTGTTTTGAGTTGTAAATATATGTTTTATGATTTATACAAAAAGAAAATTTAAGTTTTAACATAAAAAATAACATAATCAATGGCGTCAGCCATTTTAAAATGGCCGCCAATTATTGAACAGATAAACAATTCATAACAATATTTAATGTGTTTATACCCATTTACTCGTATACATAGTTTGATGTAATTATTGATTATATATGACATTCTTAGTGAAATTAACCCTATGCTAAGTAAAATTCTAAATAGTCTGCTCTTGAATATTATTTCAATGTTATAGAGAAATGAACCACTATTGTTTTTGGGGTCGATTTGAGCTGCCTTTAGAGTTGGATAAGATACTTTTAATTGAATTTCCTGCGAACATGTTTTTTTGTCCTTTCTAGAAACTTAATATACTCACTTATATGAGAAACAATTTGAAAAGTTGGTATTTGACTTCTCCGTTCCGTTCCTGCTTCTGTATATCCATATGACTATATTGAATTGTATAGCTTATCCGCACCACAATGACTATTTGACTGAAACGCTGCTGAGTTCCACCAAAGGAAACTGTTCTTACTCTTATTTTATTTTTAAAAAGACTTAAGCCTTTAGTTTGTAGTTTTTCATTATTATTAGAGTAATAATTGAGATTAACGTATAATATTTCATTATCATTGTTACTGCTCTTTAAAAACATTATAAAGTAACTTCCTCTATTTTCATTGCGCCATTAGAAAAAAGGCAGACAACAGTATAGTATGCTTCTCTCTTAAAATCAATTGTTTAATAGTAATTTTGTTGATTAAATCTTTTTTGAAATGCAACACGTCATATGACAGAAGTGCAGAACTCATGACACTGATGAATCATTTCGGATGTTGTCAGTCATACTCTCAGATTTTAGAGTTGGAAACTGTGTAAAAGTACTCTTGATCGGGACATTGTTCTCCGTGATGCTATTTCTGCAAAAAGCAATTTGATAACACATATTTGCTGGGACCATTTCCACCTAAAAATCAGCTCATACCGCACACGGAATTGTCATTCAAGAAAGAGAACAGCCGTAAGGAGATGATGATGATACTAAAAGAGAACAAACATCCACTAATATATCAAATATACAGGCGACTAAGGCACGCACTGTTAAATACAAACCTGAAAAAAATGAATGAATGCTTAATTATTGGGAAATAAGAACCGTTTACTTATAAGTTTCGACAAAGAAAATGTTTCGGGTTTAGCTGTTTCCTCTGACTGTCTCTGGTTCATGTGTACATGACAAGCAGAGTATTCCCTTGTTGGGCTGGCTTGATCTCTCTAACCTCTGAGTTGCAAGATCAAACATCCTCTACAGAAGAGTATAGCCTCCTACTTATACCAAAAGTACAAAAATTGCCACTGTTTAGAAAATTCTAGAAATTTCAAGTGTTTCAAGAGCTGTAAACCAACAGTACACATTTGTGACCTTTGATTTGGCTGCTGCTAAAAAGCATATTGTATAGCATACATTTAGGGTCTTTACGTTTGCTTGGCTCATACCTAGGGGCGATTGGCAAACGGCTTCGTAGAAGTGGTTTCTCGGAAATCCTGATAGAGTTGAGTTAATGTATTTATGTGTTAACAGTTGAAGCCCTCGAAAGACTGCTTTTTGAAGAGTTTGTAGCAACAGTTATCCAAATCCACAACCCTAATGCATTGGAAGATATCAACCAAGCGTTAAATGCACTAGCTGAGAATCAGAGACGTGATCACCTTGAAGATGTGTTAGCTAATTATTCTGTCATTGAACTTTACAAGAGGTATCAAGAGTTCAAAGAAGACAGCACAGTTTTGAATAAATTTATTGCTAAGATTTGGCTGGTTCTTCGTTTTATGAAAGCCACGAAGGAAAAAGATCTTGACTTATACATTACAACATTGCAAAATGTGCTACAATTATTCTTTGTATATTATCATCAAAACTATCAAACATATAAATCTGTATATGTTTTCAGGTTGATAAATTGATTCAACACACCCAGAATCAAGAACGCTTCTTCAAAATAACGGATTCAATGTATGCAGATTCAATGTACCTGGCTCTTGTAATGCTTTTTAAATAACTATTGAGCAAATAATAAACAGTCATGCAACGCCTCCTAAAGGCATAACAGGATTCAGCAGAAATTTTGCTGCCTATTACAGATTGAGTCAAACACGACACTCGAGAGCCAGCTGTGTTGGGGCTACATTCCGCATGGCCATATCATTAGCGGATTCTCTTACACACATTGATACACAACCAGCAAATAAAACTGCATTTGAAAAAAAATATCACGATACTCAAAGAACCAATAACTAACTTTATGACTATATTTGCAACAGATAATAGGGACGTGTTGTGCTGTTTAAGTTCGTTCAGGGGCTCCTGCGCCAGAGGAGATCGAAAAGAGTCTGCTTGTTGCCTACCGAAATGGAGTTGAAGTACACAAAAAGCTCGCCCAAGAACGTCTGGTTGATAAAACCGTTAGTTTTAATGCCGATACAAAAAGAAAGTTAAGAAAGTGACATAAACTCAGGACAATCTTGTCGAAGTTAGGCCCGCTCGCATTTTCTTCTGTCTGCTTATCATGCTATCAGAAGAAAATGTCATTACCATTAAAAGCACACTAACGTACCCGCTTGGACCAGTCCCTTGGTCTCTAGCTACAGCAGATGGCTTACCAACCAAGACTGACAATGCAAAACTAATGCATGATCTCGAAGGCGATTATACAATGCACAGAGGCCAGGTAACAAAAACATAATACCGTATGACGGTTATTTCTGCGGTGCAAATTTTTGCGTTTTGGGACTGAAAATGGGTATACTAATTTTTGCGAATTTAATTTCTGCGTTTTTCATCAAAAACTTTTATAAAAAAATTTTTGCGTTTTTCTATTAAACTTTTGGGAGCAGGTTCTTTGAAGAGAGAGGTAAGGTATAAAATTTAAAAAGTATGTATTTCATATGATAAAATATATTCATATAGCACATTTAAATATACAAGTTAAAAGCAGAATACCGAAAATGATAATCAACTTGGCAGATATACAGTCTACAAACACAAACTTGCTTAACTTATTACACGATAAACTACATATAAAATCCTTTGTGTTAAATTGACTACACCGAGAACGTGTTATAAACATCTCACAATTCTTTATCGATTTTCACTAGAGCGAGAGGCTACCAGTGAGTAAAATATTTTATTCAAAGAAATTTATTGAAATCTATAAAATTCTTACGGAATATGCCTAAAACTAATAAAAAATGAATAAACTATGGATTGGAAGCTATGTTCCCTATTACAGGACAGGTAAAGATGGTCTTTTCTTTCAAAAAAATGCAAGTTTTTTTTAAAGACACTACAGATTCATATTGTGACCACCTACAGTGTGTAGCGTATTTAACATGACATATCTACTTTGTGTGAAGTCAAAACATGTTTATTATATATTTAAAAATGACTGTGTAGCAATTATCAATATTTTTTAATTAAATTTGAGCATAGTATATCTTTAACAGGTAAATTGAGGTGACAAACGGGTTAAATTACATATAAAACTACGAAAAATTTGCGAATTTAATTTTTGCGGTCCGCAGGAACCCGCAAGATATCGCAGAAATTAGCTATCCGCAGAAATAACCAGTTATACGGTATACATGTATCAAACAATTTCTTGTCTCCCTTCAATCCTTTAAGACGCGCTGAAAAAGATTTTGAGATATTACCAAAATGTGAGCGTGCAGACTTTGTGACATAGTACAAAGCAGAATTTATTAAATCTGCAGAAATGTCACAAACAGGAATGAGTAATACATGCCTGATAAAAGGCAAAAAACACCAAAGTTCTGCAAGACTGGACAGGTTTTTGTAATAATAATAAAAATAAGAAACAATTGATAAGATTGATATTAGAGGAATCGTCTTAAAGGTTACGTTTCAGTCAGACAACAAGTTGCAAATGTCTTCCTATATGTTTATTTTTAAAAAGTACATGGGTCCAATAAAATACCCAGAGGGGGTAACCTTTTTCATTTCTAGCTCATACTCTATTATCAAAGTAATTAACATTAAACCGCCAGTAATTCGCAGACTGGTCTGTTTGCACTGGAGACATTGAAAATTCATCAAAATGGACCAGACGCTGTTATGTTAAGGTGTCTGTTCCTCAACCCAGCGATCATGAGCAGAATTATAAGATCGCCGCTATGTTTATCCAGATAGGTCGGGACAAGCAAATATGACAGCCCGAAACCATCGCGAAGAGTGGGAAAATATTTTAAACCGTCAAAATATATTCAACGGCAGGTTGAGATAAATAATAGGCTGTAGTGTGACGTGGTAAAAGCTACAAAACGTTAGAGTATGTAGAAGGTCGTCACTAGCCTCGGAGGTGGTACCTTCTGAGTCCGGAATCATGTAATGCGCGCGGACTTATATTAATTAAAGGCTAAACGAGGCAGAAGAGCCTCCCCTGTTCCTCAATAAACGTCATTTGAAACGTCAAATAGTATATAATATACAATTTCAAAATGTGATGATTAATTATAATTCGTATGTGCAAGAAAAACACAAAGTACAGTTTCGCAATATTGTTACAACATCAAAAACTAGAATAACAGATCACTTTTCTTAACAGATATGGCCATTAGCCAATAACGTATGAGTTAAATTTTGAATTCTGCTGAAGCCAATGGGAAGGCATGGATGGTAGCTTGCACTTAAGTACCATGCATGAACAGGTTAAATCAAACCGATCCTGCAACATTTTCAATTAACGTTATGGACGTTCTGTTTTCACTTATTTATATAACTTTCAAAATTATCATTGTCTGTGTGTACGTACACATATAAATAATATTTTAACATGTGCACAATTGTGATTAAAACAACCCTGGCTTCTGTTTAATGACATATATTATTCACCCGCACATACCGTTGTACATCAATGAAATTATATTTGACAATTATGTGTAGGTTAATTATTAACAACATTTAATCGGTAAAGAATGGCATAAAACGACCAAAAATAATTTCAAACACTAAATTGCGAAAAAATGAAACTATCATTCACTATTATAACATTTCAATAATTTTAGTTGATTATATATCGTGTAATAAAACAAATAACATTAATGTTCTTTGCATTTATCAATTCGCTGAAATAAGCTATTAATTAACAATATTATACAATATAGCTGTTCAACATGGTTGATCTTTACACCGGTTAACTTTTAATTTTCATGAAATTCAAACTTAACTATAATACTACATCCAACAGTTTTACATATTACCGGTAAAAATCATATAGCAAATTATGTAGAACTAATGTTAGGTCTTATAAAAAGAGTGATAACCTTACTGTATATTTCTTTACTATGATATGCCTATTAGTTGACGCGTCTTTTATTATCTTTAATGAGCTCTACTTTTGTGTACAATGTTTTATATGAAAAAAAAATCAAAATTAAACAACACACTTGTGGTTAAGATTTACCATGTCAATTGTGATTAAATGCTAACAAGACAGATCAACATTTGCTTCTAGAAGATCTTTTCAGTATTAAAAAGGCAATAACACAAACATACAAGTAACAATTTTGAAAATACTTTATGATGATGACTTCCTTAATATTATTGATGCCACTCGATGTACTTGTGTTCCTTGTTCATTTAAACATTTATTTGCTTTTAAAACAAGAAAAAAAAACAATGTTGAACTGAATTGTGTATGGTGAAAAAGGTGTCAAAATACAATAATTTCTTTGAATAGAGCAAATGAAAAACATATCATATAAAGAGTAAGAATGTCAACAAAGCCAATGAAATAAATAGTTCACAGCTAATTAAACTAATTAAATCTATAATGACAATATACTTAGTTATTATAAGCTTAGAATAATAAACCATGCAATATTGAGCGCGTTAACACTTCCAATTTAGGGCTGATATAAATTTGACTACGGAATTATGTAAAGAAAACTCGGCAATTATGAAAGAGCCATTACGAGGAAAGTTGGTCTGATTTTCATTTTAACTCAGCCTTTAAGTTTGTTTGTGAAGCCAACGCTACATGTAGAAAAATCTACGCCATTATGAACTGGGTGATTGTGAGTCAGTCATTTTGCCACTTTTAATATTTCATTGAAATTTTTATATATTGCTCTTACAATTATCTCCTTCAACATGGTGTTGACTTGAATTGCAGATTCTATTGCCCAAAGTGCAATAAAAACATTTTTCTGACTTACATTTATAATCTTATCTTGTGCACCTATTTGTATACAAATCATCTGCCTGCCAGCATACAACATTGTACCTGTCGGAACACCGAAATATATGACACATCATGATCATGACCTCTTGCCTACATTTTCACAATTTTTCCGCCATTTGCCAATTGAACAATTTTTGCTGTCTGTCCCATGACTCTTGGTTTAAACAATATTCTATTTCCAAATTGTGCAACATGAATATAAACAATAAGCACATAATATAACACAGTAAAAATATAATGGACAGAAAAATAAAGTAACTTATGTAAAATTATTTTCACATGTTAGGGTTATTGCAAATGAATCATATGCACATAATTGCCTAGATGTATACAAACAAAGTAATCAAAAAACATCAATTTGTATGGATTATTTGCTTTGGTAGTTTAGCACGGAGGAAGGTAGTCTAGTACTGGTGTAACGCTCCAGAAACGATGGTTAGGAAACTACCCGCCTATATGACTGAAATACTGTTGGGAAAAGGCGTAAAATGAAACAAACAAACAAACAAAAGCTTATAAGAATAATGAAAATTCTATTTCTATATTCTATATATTATATTGTTTTACTTCGAATCCGTGAAATTTTATTTGACATTAATGCATTCTAATAATAACAATATAATTTTGCAATTACAATTCCCTACTTTACAACTAACTATGTAGTAAAAAGTAATAAAATTACTTTTCCTTTATCAAATTGCTATTTTAAAGTATTAATTAAGCACATATCACAACGTTAAAATTAAACATCACATACACCATAAGATTATCAACAAATATTTCATAACACAGATGTACGTCATCATCATCAAAATTTCCGTAGACTGCGTTTGTCGGAATGAACGTCATGGAACACAAGTCAGTTCATATTCATTATTAAACATTTCCCAGTTTAACCATTAACCAAAGGGGAATTCAGGTTTGCCCTCCGTTTGCTCTTCTGTCTAGCCAATAGGTAACTATACTATTTCTATTATATAATTCATTACGTAAGACTTTACATGACTTATTTCTTTTATGTAGTTAAAGAGAGCATTAGAGAGAACAAAGGAGTGGCTGCATAAGTACAGTCTCGTTTAAACGGACGTTTGTCAGTTAGTCCGTCTTCTTAAACTGTATCCAATAATAATTCAAAAAGTACGGAAAATACTATTATGAAACTTGAAATATAAATTAATTGTAGTACGGAGATAACGAACGTCTTCTTTCTATTCTGATGTTGAAACTTCAGATTGCTATAAAAAAATTAATGTAGCCCCAGTGCAGTAGTCCTCGGAGAAATTTATTAGAAATGACATGGTAAAAATATACAGGAAAACATGAAAGGGAACTTACCTTTTTAAAATCAACATTAGATAATCCCTTAACTTTTGAAACAAGAAATAACCGATTCCATAGATGCATCCGTTTTATAGGACACTTAATTACAAGTGTACTCACTGCACACTATTTTAGTCCCAAGTGAAGTAGTCCTCGTACACCCGGTTTTTATCTCATTTAACTGTATAATTTTCACAAACTAAACTGAAATCACTTCATATATACCTAAACTGATAAAATATCTCAAATTCAAATAGTGTGTGCATCATTTTCTTTCTATTTTTGGGTAATAACACAACAACAACAAGTAGTGAATAGTTTCACTCAAATTCTTAAAGTACAGAACACTATTTTTTTTCCTTCTGTGGAAATGCTTAACAATACAAACAAGGTTAGTAAATATTGTAACTGCATGTATATAATTGTTAGACAAAATGAATATTGTGAATACTGGAACAAAGTTTTAACACTTTATATTTCTGTCAATGAATAAAACAATCAAACAAGTCACTGTGTTTGTTTTTATTGTTTTGTTGTGTTTTAATATGATTTATTCTTCCTGACACATTTCACAAAGCCACTCATCCTTTGTAACCAGACTCAAGTCAACAAGAGTTTGTTGACTACTTGGTAAACATTCATAATGGAACCACCTATCACATATGATGTTGTCACATCCTACCAAAAAGCCCATGTCCATTAATTTGCATATTGAACAGTCAATACCATCATCAACGTAATCACAA
Source organism: Ruditapes philippinarum (assembly GCF_026571515.1). Taxonomy (NCBI): domain Eukaryota; kingdom Metazoa; phylum Mollusca; class Bivalvia; order Venerida; family Veneridae; genus Ruditapes; species Ruditapes philippinarum. Next base: position 238,128 of record NW_026859524.1, read on the forward strand.
TCGGAGTTTGTCTCCATATGTATTTCAGCTGTTGCTGAGGATGTTGAGGCACTCTGAGATTCGGATGAATTCAGGTCTGCAATCGTGATCCACCTTGCACCTTCAATTCTTTTTCTTTTTTGTTTAGATTTGACAAGTGGAGGTTCAACAAGGATATGTGCCAAATCTGCAGGGACAATACCTAATTTTACAAGACGGTTTGTAACAGAATGTCCTCCACATTCTTGACAAGATTCATCTTCTTCCAATGGATTTTCACCACTACTAGAAATGTTCTAGGCAAATTCAATAGGGTTTGACACCTATGTTGGATTTAATGGGAACATGCCAGTCTTGTGAAATGCTGACATGATATCATGAGGTGAAATGCGGTTAATCCCATGGTAAAGAAGACTTGCAAATTTATCTCTTGGCACTACACGGGCCCCAGCATAGCCAACTGATAAAGCTGATTCTGCCATCTTCAATTTCAGAAGATGAAAGAAACCTTTATCCAGAGGTTCTAGCAAGTGAGTAGCATGAGGAGGCAAAAACAAAAGTTCAATACCTTCCTCAATAGCAAGATCTACCAAATCAGGGCAAAAGTGTGAGGCATGATTGTCCATAGTTAGAAGAACTGGACGTTGAGACCCACAGTTGGGTACAAATATGTCACGGAACCACTCGAAGAACAATTTCATGTTGATGTAACCATTCTGAGTTGCAGATAGTCGGTATTCTTTGGGAGCAAAGTCGCAATTACGTGGCAGTGTTTTCTCATATATAATGCAAGGTGGAATGACTTTACCTGCAGCAGATATTGCCAGATGAACTGTAGTATGACCTGTGAATTTAACTACTTGCTGGTATGAATGCTTGCCTTTTCGACTGATAACTTTGCCTCTAAATTTTTCTCTAGCACTGAAACCACTTTCATCACAATTGAATATGCATTGTGGCTTATCAAGAAGATTTTTTGATGTAAGAACTTTATCTAACAGATTAAAGTATTCAGTAATTTCTTTATTTGTAACATGTGCCCTATCTCTGACTAAAACATCAGGGTGCTTTTCTGACAATTCTGGATGTCTTTTTAGAAATGTTCTTATCCATTCATGGGAAGGACCATTAAGCATGTTAATTTTAGTATCTCTGCCAGACTTTTTGATAATTGCCCTTGTAAAAGCTCTAATCATACTTCTAGTCAAGGGATAGCCCCTGTCAGACATATACAAAGAATAATTTACTAAGGCTTTCTCTTCACTTTCAGTCAATGCTCTATTTGGACCCATCTGTGTGATTTTGTTCTTGTATTTGCCTTTTGAATGATCATATAAAGTTTGCTTCGGGATCCCAGTTGATTTAGAAACACTTGAAATTGAGCATCCATTTCTAATTTGTCTTAAGGCTTTAGCAAATTCATCTTGAGTGTATTTTTTAGGCCCCATGTCTTCAATGAACAGTTATCATCTGTTAAATGATAAACAATGTATAAACAAATATTTCTAGGGAATTATTTTGCACTTTAATTGCAATATTTACAACTGAATAATTTGTTTGATTTAAATCAGCAATTTGTCATACAAAATAAAAAAAATTACTTTTTTAACACTGTTATTATCAATGATAGTTTTATTTAAGTGATTAAGTGTATAAATTTTCATGTTAAAAAAATAGGAAATTAGCATCATGATAAAATTTAGGGGATTGATACCCTATTTAAAAAAGAAGCAGAAGAAGCTATTCACTGCATCTTTGTTTACCTCGTCTGCAACACTGGGAATCCCAGTCTAAAAATAATTGTTTGTTTACAAACAAATAAAAATTCTGGCAGATTTACTTTTATAAATATTTTTTACCTTTTGATATAAATTCTATAAATATTTTAAGTAAAATAAGATTTTACCAGTTGTTTATTTTCATGCGATGTACGGAGACCAAGCCAGCGATGTTCCTTATTTACATTTTTACGCTCACGTGAAAAACCGGATGTTTGTGAAAATAACGAATGAACAAAAGGAAAATTAATAGCAGTTGTCAACACCCATGTTTAGTTTATTTCTCAAATATTAATGTATGACATAATAAACGGTGTTTATAGTGTAATCGTACGAGGACTACTACACGTACGAAGACTACTGCACTGAGGCTACATGAAATATATCTGAAATACTAATATATTGCGATCATTCAAAACGTACTTTAAATATTTCTATGAAACTTAAATGGCGATCACACACGTTTTTCTTTTCATTTTCCTATGTATTTTTATTTCATAAATTTGTTGAAAATTCTCATTGTTGTAACAACAAATAGGCTTAAACCATGGCAAATAAAGCAACATATTTTGGAAAACCAGTTTAAACGGTTGGTATTTAGGTTTGCCTTAAAGCTTGTCTATTCATCCGCAAAAACTAGATCATGTAATAACCAAAAGGTACTGAATATATATGGTTACTTATAAAGCTTTTTGACATGTTATATGTCCTTTTAAACGGTTGTACATATGTTTGCATATATAACCCAAGCCGCTAGGCGAGGGTTATATTGCTAACAGCCATTTATAGACGGTCATATAACATGTCAGGAATCCTCATAACGAATTTATAATACTGCAAACTTCAATTTGGAGAAAACAAAATCTTCATGAGTTTACAGCTGCCGTTAAGATCAAACTTTATTATCCTTCCAGATTTCCCCCCTTTTTGATTGGATATTGATCCGCCGAAATAAATTGATATAACCGAGCCAGACAGGTCATATACACATTATATTCCCCCCGTTGGATACCCTACGTTGTAAACCACATGCGCGTACGGCATTATGTTGCGCAGTGTAAATTGTTTGTTTGTATTTGAGTTTGTTTATACTCGCCACAGTTTGCCCATATGGACGAGTCCCCCAGAAGAGTATTAGTCATTTTAGATTTTTTGAGGATTGTGCAAGATACAGATACAGAAAGATGCCGCAAGGTTCTTTTACGTGCCAAGTGTTAAAGCACTCATATAGGGGACCGCGATTTAAAGTCACATCCGAAAGACTGATTAGTAATTTTAGTTGGCCAGCCCGGGAATCGAGCCTACAATGTCGAGATTACAAGTCTCGCGCTTTAACATATTGAGCTATGCGGGCTGGCTATGCAGTGTAAATTTAGTTATACAAGCACTTTTAAATTGTCAAACATAAAATATTTACCAAAATAGAGTAATGGACATGGTGAATCTTAACCACAAAATTAAAATTCTCATCAGAGTCTAACGTCTCGGGTGATATAAAATCTCGGCATGTTGTATATCTACATAATTATATCACTCCAAAACCAAAATAAAGTATAATATAATCAATGAATAGCGTGGTTACAAACGTGCAGTTTTATGTATTTTAATAACACGCATCATGTACGAAGAAGATGATATGATGTATATAGACCTTTTTACAGTACGATTTTTCCATAGCAACGTATGTTGCATTTCGCGCATGCGCATCCTGCTTAGGACAAAAGCTCAATAAAGATAGAATACATGTTAGTGTACTTAAAGGCTTTTAAAGGCGTGATTTCAAGTTATGTCATCCAGAAAAAAGAAATTTTGGGATGAATTGAAGCGGTAAGTACTTAAAGCGTAAATTGATATTTATAACAGATATACAAAATTAGCGGGACTTATAATTCAACGACCAAAAGTCCTCTGTTCTAGGTATTATTAGGTGACCTTTTCATCAATAATTTAAATTAAAACAGCAGGGTGTTAAAGATCACATTTTATTACCCATGTATTACATAATATTACACAATTGGTATTCCTTTGAAAGTGGATTGGCAAGGCGGTAAGTGTCAAACAGGTTGACACGTGACCGGTTGTTATTTGCCAGCTAGTTTATCCTTCAACTGGGTCGTTTTAGTAACATGACATAGTTATTTACTTAAACCTATGAAAATAATTAATCGTAATTTAAGTAACTTTTATTTATACCAACCTCATCAATGTTTATTGATTTTGTGAAGTGACAAATAGTGTACGTGACGTGCATTTCCATGTGTTACAAGGAACCGGACACAATATGAGACTTAAAAAATTGTTTGGCATCTCAGTCAAGTCGGATAAAGGATAAAATTAGCTAAACTGAAAACTAAAAGTGCATTATAACACATGTTCCGACTTTTTTCAGAATGATAATTAACCTCGATTTTAAATGTTATAAAATTTATATAAAATGTTATATATTATATGTGTTAATAAAATAGTTTTTATATGGACGATTTCAACAACAATTAAATTGACTTCTTTATTTGCTAATATATATTATTTCCACATTTTTACAACAATAATTTCAATGTCAGGTCCGTGATCGTAAGGGGGAATTCTTAAAAAATCGTCTTTCCGTACCATTTTTGGACAATCTTGGCCATAAAGCTATGAAGGCATCTTTTGTGTTTCTGTTAAAAGCTATTTTATATGATTTTCTAATTTTTACCTTAAACTAACTCGGAATTGTCTATGAATTTCTACTACATTTCTATGTAGGGCAAGGCTTTTTTGCCCTACGCAAATTGCGCATGCGCGAAAAACTACTACTTCCGGTCAATTTTTCATAGCAACGGACCGCTTCGTAAAAAGGTCTATAGAAAAGCAGACCTAACAGATTTATTTATATTCTTTATTTTTACTCTTCTGTATCAACAACTACATTTACATTTGAATTTTACGTTTTGGTATTGAAAATAATAGATTCAAGATCAAATAAAGTACATCATAAGTTTAAGTATAATAATATTTTATCATTGCAAGAATTTATGTTGATAAATTCTTACGATTTTCTTATAAAATGCTTTCACATTATTTACATTATACTTTGTAATCCATGCATAAATGATTACAGATTATAAATGTACATACGTGATCAAACATTTATTAAATGTTGGTATAGATTTCATGAGTATTGAACCATCATCTTCCTTGTTCACTATTAACATCATTTACGACAGCGATTAATCTTCCTGCTTAATTTATGCTATGGGGAAGTTTTCGATCGTAATAGAATTTTTCAACACGCATTTTACGAACAAGCATGTGTCTATTCATAAACTATACCCAGTTACCCATGTCATCGTTAATTGGGCATTAAATGATACGCATGTGAAACGTCAAGTGCATGCATCTTATAGATATCATAAATGCAGTCGCTAAAATACTTCATGTGTTTTTTCTAACACTGATAACAAATTATGATAAACAAGTAAAAGTTTTGATTCATCATCTACTATTATAATAATTAAGAAATAAATTAATCGGTGATACAGCTGAAGTGTGACTTATTACATTTAGTAATAATATGAAATACCAGATAGTAAAAATGTAATGCAAATTATTAACAAGATAATGAAATATAAATTGAAAAGTAATTAAGAACAATTACCTTGAACCAACAATAATCAACTAATCTGGATTAAACCTATGGTGTTAGTGTGTGTGAGATGTTATTTTATTTATATAGCATCATATGAAAAGAAAACATAATGAAAACGGAAAATACAAATAAATTGCATTGTAATTGTTGTCCTAAAAGGACTTTGTACACTACCTTATCGAGATAGAAAAAAAAATACTGCCGCATGCCGTCCCTTACCGGTGTTTTTGGCAGTTTAACACTGTTTTATTCTAGTGACAAAATCACGAAGAATGTAAGTCACTACTTACTGTGTTATTACAATATAACAATATAAAAGGAGTATTAAAATGCTTTTCATTTTGCATTATTTTAATAAATGCTTCTAAATCAATCCCTAATATAATATATGTTCATCTACATCTACATTTTGTCAAACAAGACGTTTATTTCATTGTGTTCAAGTTTCGTGAACTTCTTCTGCATATAATCATGCATGCTCTATAAGCCGTGTATACTCTACGGAAATCTTAAAACACAAACACAGACCATACCAATTGATTTAATAAATATAACAGAAGTTGAAATATGAAATACGGTTTAGGTGATTAAGTAAAAGTTGGATTTACCAGTAAGATAAAATGTAAATAATGTTTTGAATATCATACAAGCATCTCTATAGAATGCCTGATTTACAAAGACATTTTTATAACCGAATGAAATTTATATTTTTCATTAAATTAATTCTTTAAACGTTAGTACTTAACGTTTTGTCGGTTAATGACTCTAACTTGTCACATTGTAAATAGAGTATAATTTCTGAACTACACATTCACCGTGCATATCCTGTAGCGCCGGAATGTGAAAATAACGCATGATTCGTGCAAAAGTAAACGCAGAATTGTGCAATAAATGACATACACCTTGTAAATCCTGTAAGGTGACCGTCATTTCTTGCACAATTCAGTGTTTTTTTTGTACACGAATCGTGCGTTATTTTCACATTCCAGCGTGACTGGATATACTAGTACACAGTGGTTGTGTAAATCAGTATTACACTATTTACAACTTTCAATACAAACGTTTTAAGAAATAATTTAATAACGACAAAAATAAATAAATAAAAGCAATTTAGTCTTTGTATGGAAGACAGGTTACAATGTTACAGCTTTTTTGAAACCTTTCTGTACAAGGGTGAATTTCACTGAAAAAATCTTCTTTTGAAATAAAATAATTCTTTAATATTTTATTTATGTAACAAAGGTTTTTTGAAATTAGTTCATTTGTTTGTTTGCAAGAGGAGAAAATTTAAACATATATCTTTATACAGAAATTCTTTTGAGAAAGGATACATCTTAAAAAAGAGTATTTTGACAGTTGTTTTCTATTTTTACATTGAAAACAATTTGCTACAAAAAATTGTGAAATATATATTTGATAAAATGATGCAAAACAAAATTAAATGAGTTCGACAACTTATTATTCTTTATTGTAATTTCTGAAATATTTTAGATTTACAATATTGTAAATAGTTTTTTATATAATTATGCAAAAAATATCCCCTATCAGTTGTAAATACAAAAAGAGCAATCTCAGTAGGAAACATCGCACCAAAGGAATGTAACAATATGCTGTGAAAATAGTTTTTACAATTACTGATAGAATATGCAAAACTGATATAAAAGTATTGACAGTAAACTTTCCACATTAGATTCAATTCAATGTATGTTGATAGCATAAACATGCATATCCAAACAATGGAATTAAAGGTCAGTGAACTCGAAAACAAAGTAAAGACCGCGACCTCGATTGTCAAAGTTTGTGGAAATGAATAAGCATCGCAAAAAGTTGGACAGTTTTGCCAATAAAATGTAAAAAATGGAAAACAGAACATAAAAGCATCGAAATAGCATAAAAGACAGAAATACAAAATTTGAAATGTCGTGGTATGCCCTAAAGAAAAAGATAAAAGTTATAAAAGTAAAATCTTGCGATTTATTGAAGAAAAGCTAAGACAATGCAACTTGGTGAATAGATATAAATAATTGGGGGTTATTTTTACCGAAAAGTGTAATTTTGCCAATCACTCCACAGCGCTTAGTAAAGGTTGCGGGCGAGCACTCGACAGTATTATCACACAAAGATTTTGGTTTTAAGGCTTTTGATAAACTGTATCATAGTTGTGTCGTCCCTGTTTTAGACTTTTGTTCAAGCATCTGGGGATTTAAACAATATCAAGCATCAGACAATGTACAGCATCTGGCTATATACGTTATTTTCTCTAAGTTCACCGATTTGCACCGGTTACAGCACTTTCAGGAGATTTAGGATGGTTATATTGTCGTTACAGACGATGGCTAAATATGTTTAGATATTGGAATAGATTACAATTAATGGATGATAATCGACTGACCAAGAGAATACTTCATATAGACTATAGACTGTGTCAAAATTATTGGAGCAATGATATAAAAACTGTCATGGACATACTTGGCTTCCGAGACAATTTACCAATAGATCGTCTATTGTTGATATACAATTGGCAAGAAATAAATTCAACAATCATTTAACAGTTAAATGGCAATCAGCGTTACAATAATATCCAAAACTAAGAACATATAGACTACTCAAACAAGAGTTTGTAACTGAACAATATATTATCTTGAACTTACCGAAAAATGATCGATCGGCAAAAACTCAAATGCATTGCGGTATACTTCCGTGACGAATTGAAACTGGGAGGTACATAAATAAACCATTGCATGATAGAATATGTACACAGTGTTTTAGTAATGAAATTGAAAATAAAACGCATTTTTTACTCCATTGTACATTATACAGCAAACTACGCAGTGAAATATTTGGCAAATTATAATGCAGAAAAATGCGCCGTACGTTATCACTGATAATTTGTGCACCATACGTTATCATTTCAGAAAATGCCCCGATATTAATATTTACAGCGGTTGTCCTAGATAGAATGGGCATTGATACTTAGACGCGCATTTCAGATGACGTACGGGACAAAATATCATGAAACAAAATCATTTGTGCACGGAACATTGTGGAGAAAGTTATTATAGATACCTTTACACTAGAACATGACAAATTTCAGAGAAGAAAATGAAAAATTTACTTTTCGGCGGCTGCATCCGCCATCTTGTTTGTTTGGGTAACGAACTGCGTGCTTTTTACCCCGTATGATCTAAATTTGACCTAATGACCTACTTTTGCTTTTTTATTTATTATTTTCTATAATTTTCTTTTAAAAAATCATTCATAATGGTAAAATGACGTCATCTTTATCGTGCCATTGTACAGCACGCGACTCATCTGGAACCCCCCATGCCAGATGAAATTTCCGGCATGGGTAAAACTAACGGAAACGCCAGTCTGATATGCAAGAAAAAAATGCCGTGCTTTGTCTCCGTCCGGTGGTAGCTCATGTTTATTCTTTTAACTGACTTTATTTTCTGAATAGCGTTTTACTATTTCATATTTCGAAAAATAGTAACAGTAAACACTAAAGCTTCAATACAACCAAGTATTGTTATATGGACAGTGCGCCAAAATTGTGCTGGTCTTTTAACTTCGGAACACCTCGCCAATTATTCATGAAAAGAACTTATCTGGAGGTTGACGGAAATAGCCGATATGTTTCTTTTGTTCACAGATGCAATTCGCCATTTGGACAATTAAGCTGCAAAAAGACCCATTGCATGCTTCTTTTTAAAGAAGCAGTCTTGTATTTCATTAACCTGTAATTGTAGCACAAGTTCCAATTAATCAACTAGGTCGTATTGTATAATTCCGCCTTTGTTTATAAACCGAATACGTGGGTTTTAAGGCACGCATAATTACATTATCCCTTTGAAGACGCAAATTTGCGTAATGTGTAAATAATGAAATATACGTCCTTTTATTTTACAAACATGAAGATGAACATTATAATTTATTATATCATATAATATATGGTATTGATTCAAATCTGAGTGGATATCATATTTACATACTAAATTTTATATTTGATCGTGTAGAACACACTTGAGTTAGTTTATATTTCACAATTTAAACATAAAATTATCGGTTATTGCCTTAGTATTTGCTTTGTAAAATCATAACAGTTCATGATAACGAAGTGTTTCCCGTAATATGAATTGATTTTATGAACATTGTGTATAATCTATATCAAAATCGCTGACGGAGATCCATATGTACTTCACCATTATATGCTTGAACAAGTGCTACCTACAAAATCACTTTTTACCTCCGAAAGCGACGATGAACTAGACAACCATAGCCCCTGTGCTGTGTTCAACTTATGAAGTCATTAATTTAACGAAAAAGTAAACCCTACTTACATGTTTATATCCAACATACAAATATCACTTTTCTCCAACATTAATATATATCTTAAAACAATAACTAACCGCTTCCTATAATTTATCCAGAATTGTTACTGTCCTCATTTTAGTCTTATTTACGTACATGTACATGTCTTTACTACTTTTGCCTCTTTTATTGATTTTAAAAAGGCATATGATATATTGTTAGATAGAAATTGTTTATGGGAAAAGTTGCGGCATTTGGGACTGGGGGGTAGACTTGTTCAAGCCAAAATGTCATTGTATAAGGATGTTAAATATAGTGTACGTGTAAATGGTTTTGATTCCCACTTGTTTGATATTAAGTGTGGATTGAAACAAGGATGTCACCTGTTTCCAATGGTTGTTTTCATCTTGTATATAAATGATTTTCCAATAATAAAATGACTGTGAATTGTGAAAAGCCAAATATAACACACTTTCGAATAAATAGTATGCAACGATCTGATCATGTTTTTAGAATAAACTCAAATGTGTTAGAATATGTCCATAGTTATAAATATCTTGGTATTGTTTAAAATGAATTTTCGATTTTAAAGACATATCAAAGAATGTTGCTATGTCAGCCTCAAGGCCACTTGGTTTGATCATCTCAAAAAGTAAGATTTTTGGTGGTTTCAAGTAATCAACATTTACAAAATTGTATGATTCATTGGTGTTGCCCATTATTAACTACAGTGCACCTATTTGGGGAGATAGGAATTTTTCATGTATAAATGCTGTTCAATATAGAGCGTTATCCTTTTTTTTTTTTGGGGGGGGGGGGGTGGAAGGTACACTCCCAATGCAGCAATTAATGGGGAGATGGGCTGGAAACAACAAAAATGTTTAACTATGGGGTTCAGTCTTTAGACAGTATTTTAGAGTTTGTAATATACAAAATTACAGAAAAAACAAAATCATTTTCATATGGTCAAGGAATGTTAATGTTAGAAATAGTTTCAGTAGAATGTTGAAATTGTTGCAAGATCTTGATTATAAATACTTGATGATTGAACATATTGGGAATGCAAAGCCTGCAATATCCTTGATTGAGTCCAAATTGTTTGAGTTAGAAAAAGAAAAATGGAAAGATATGTTAGTTAGGGATCAGTCTGTTAGATGAAATTGTGGTAACAAACTCAGAACATATAGATTGTTTAATTCAGATTTTGAAACTGAAAATACCTTTTTAAGAATATACCCTTTCAATATAAATCTGCATATACTAAATTTAGATGTGGTGTAGCTCCTCTTAGATTTGAGACGGGAAGATATGAAAACTTACCTTTAGATAAAAGATGCGGTTTTAACTGCGAATGTGTTGTTGAGGATGAAAAACATGTTCTCTTGTATTGCCCTTTATATGATGAAGTCAGGGTTTTTCTGTCTTAGCTTAAACTGATATATCAGATGATAATATATCAGACAATGATGAACTAATTTTGACTCTTAGTAATGAAAAATTAATGTGTGTTGCTGGCAAAACCTGCCATAACATTTTAAAAGATGGGGGAAAAGCCCTTTTTTATTTCTATCAAGCCGCCAAAGGGCATTTTTTACAAAATTTTTTTTCTTTTAAAAAATCTTATTTTAGGTATATACGTATATGTAAGATAGATTTGAGTGTGCACATTTAAATTGTGAAATATACATTGTATTGCATAAGGTAAATGCACAAATTCTAGTCAATCTTAATATTTTTAGATTTGTGCTAACTAATACATAGACAGTTTTAGGTTTTAGATGTTACAATGTACACGTGTTCTATATCAATATAAATATATAGTCTCTTACAAATCATTAATTGATTGGTCACTTATATGCAAATTGTAGATTAGATATGTAAAATGTGTATATATAATGTGAATGAGACTGAAATGAAATATTCTTATCTTATCTTATCTTGTATGTAAGTCCTCGTACTCCCGGTTTTCAATATATTAGGCCTTAAATTGTATAAGAATAACTAAACATTGGGATTTTTAATGAATAAACATTAGAAATTTCATCAAATCAAAATCATAATATTTCATATCGATTCATAATAAATGAGAAATGTTATGATTTTGATTGGATGAAATTTTAAATATTTATTCATAATATCATGAAATCATAATATTTCACATCTATTTTTTACCCAAATCTTTCCAATTTTTGTTTCCATAAAATTCATATGACTTTGATCATGCAAGTTATTGTGAGAAAAGATTAACGAAAGTTTGATATAGTTACATTTAGATTATTTTCCTTTACATAGCCTTTGATCATGGTTGTTAATTGTATCTTATATTTTATTTTATTTCAATATACAATACAATGTGATTGAATAATAAAAGACTATACAAACATTACAAACTGTTAAATAAAACTCAAAAAGTAAATATTCAAATATTACAAACTGTTAAATAAAAATTAAAGGGTAACATCTATTAATTCATAACTTACACTCAACAATGCCAGTTTTTTTGTCAATCAAAGGTCTGTAAAAATAAAAAATAAAAAGTGCGGTTTATTTCCAGTCTACAAAATTAAAGATGTGTGGTTTTTGTCCACTCTATAAAATCCATGTATGGGGTTTATCTACTCTTTACATTTTTTAGGTGTGGAGTTTTGTCCGTCTTCCATTTTTTGTGAACTCTATGAAAAGCCTAAAAAAGGTACGGGATATCTTAAAAAAACGCATTGTTTTCGATTGTTGGCACAAAATATTCTGCTTTTGCCAATTTAAATATTTCTATTTTAAATTAATGCTAAATTTGCATTTCTGACACGTGTCTGTAACTTCAAACTTTTAACAACATTTTTGTATTTAACTTGACTTGTTAAATATAGTTCCAGGTACCCATTATGGATATATAATTCGTCAATGTCACTTTACCAATATTACGTAAAAACATTCAAATATTTTAAAGTTGTGGTGTAAACACTGCCTTCACGATTATTTCTATTGGATGTTTTCAGCAGGAAGATCACGAAAGAGTTATGTGTTATAGGGATTGAAAATAGATTAAACAGAAACTTACATAATAACAACGACCGATATTTTGTTTTTAGTTTGGCAAAATATCTATTAGCCTCTTTTTAGATTGAATAACAAGGAAGTTTAGAATAGATGTTTAAAACCAATTTTAATTTACAATTTGTGAAAAGTACATGGAAAGTTACCCACATATCGACGATGAAGACGAACGTTCGCTTTATAATATTATTTTTGGTGATATTGTTACGCTGTGAGTAGTAATACAACCTTTTTTAATTTTAGATTATGATTTACTAAATGATGTTTAAATTTACAAAAAAAATCTTTTTATTACATAATTCATCGTTATGTACTGAAATGTAGCTATGATGATTGACAGTATACTGATATGTCAAATATAATTTCACTGCAGTGGCACTAGTCACATTTGATTGAGGGTGGTGGAAGCATAAAAAAACAATTATCTAAAGTATGTAAGGATACAAGCATAAGAAGTTAACAACTTGTTACTAACAGGGATGAGACATAGACATTCTTACATCGTATTTCAAGTTATAAATATAAATATGTTGCACATGGATGCACAATATGTATTATGTGTACCTATTTTACTCATTTTATTGCTTATGTTGAACACAATTTGATTTTGATATTTATTTTAGGCAAGTGCGCAGTAGGAGCTTGTGAAACTGGCTCTTGGGGAGATAACTGCGATAAAAAATGCCCGACAAATTGTGACAGGTCATGTGACAAGTTAAATGGTATCTGCACTCGTTGTCACAGAGGATTTTGGGATAGTTATTGTAACAACACCTGCAGTGTTTATTGCAGTGGAAGCTGTTATAAAGATGACGGAAAATGTTATTCTTGCAGAAACAAATTGTGGGGTGACATATGTGATAGGCCTTGCATTGTTCACTGTACCAGTTGTGATAGATATAATGGGAAGTGTCGTAATTGTGAATTGGGATTTTGGGGTGAATTTTGCAATAAGACTTGTGCTTCAACTTGTTATTCGTGTGATGAAAATAATGGACGTTGCGATTCTTGTAAAGGCTACAATTGGGGTCCTTATTGCAATAATACTTGCAATTTCCCGTGTAGGAGATGCGATATAAACTCTGGACAATGTGATTATTGTACATATGGACGCTGGGGTACATTCTGTAATAACACTTGTCGTGTTGGTTGCTCTAATACATGCTCAAGATTTACTGGATATTGCGACTCGTGTAATAATGGATATTGGGGAACCAATTGCAATAAAACATGCAGTAAAAATTGTCAGAGTTGTTATAGAAGCAATGGTGCCTGTTCGATTTGTAAAAATGGTTACTGGGGTATATCATGTAAAAATAAATGTGTCGGGAGTTGTTCGTCAAATGCATGCGACAAAGATTCGGGGGAATGCAGAAGTTGTCCAACTGGTAAATGGGGAAGCTACTGTGAAAATTTGTGCAGGAAATCGTGCTCCTGGAACTGTAAAAAACAGACAGGCGAATGTGCATGTAAAGCTGGATACTGGGGTACAGATTGCTTGAACATGTGCAATGAATCAAATTGTGATGTATGCTCACAAGCAGATGGATTGTGTACAAGATGCAAGCCTGGCTTTTGGGGCGTTAGGTGCGACTTTAAATGTAAGTCAGGTACATGCCTTCAATGCTATATCGACAGTGGATTATGCAGTGTTTGTCGACTTGGACGATTTGGAACACTTTGTAAGAATATATGCAGACATGGATGTCCTTGTTGCAGCATCTCTTCTGGAGCATGCTCCTTTAGTTGCCCGGGTACAATTGGTAAGTATATTATGAAATCACAATATATAAACTCAATCAACTTTCGTTATTAATGTTTCAATTGCATAAACTTTATTTAAATATTCCACACTTTACGATTAATGTGCATATTGTTTATCTATTACATGTATTATTTGTATGAAAATATTCATGATCTTGGTTAAAACGTGTTTCTTTATATCTCAGACGCGGTTGGCAATAAATTGACAGTCAGTGAGGAGCCGGCACAAGGAATAAGTTACATAACAGTTATAATCTCTGTGGTTACTAGTTTGGTTGTTGTTGTAACAGGAGTTGGAACATTTATCTTCCTTAAATCTAGATTCAGGTAAATAACATTGAAAGATTAAATAAAGGCCATAAACATTCTACAAATATATTAACCTGGTTTTATATAGTTTAAAAATGTTTTGGGTATACTACATAATATTTAAATATTGTATTTTGACATCAAAAGCACAATCAGGTTTTTGCTCATTAACTTTGTTATTTTCAAGATTTTGCTGAATTTCTTCAAGCTTTATAATAAATTATCATTGAGGTTCTTATATGACATCTAGTTTTGTTTTGTTCCATAATAAAAACATCAAATATTTTACATTGACCATAATATACAACATGCTTCTGTCTTTTTTAGGCAAACAAAACGCAAGAAAAGTGCGGACATGCAAGGTATATTTTCTTAATAGCTATTGAATTTCCATTTATTATCCTGTTTACAATTTACATTGATTAATATTTTACTGACCTTTATTTCACACTAGCACTGAATGTAATAAAATACTCTTTAGCTTTTATACCCTTATGTATATAATTTAAGAGTAGATATCCCATTCAAAGAAAATCTGACCCCTCATATTTGCCAATATGTTTTACAGTCGAACATTCTATAATTATACCATTAAACATTTAGGTTTGGTAGTTCTTACAAGTTTACTTGAAAGTAAAATGTTATAACTTCTTTGTGAATCATAGATTCCAATTTTTCTCATTTCCATTAAAGTGGGCGTTCGGGAAAGGTTAAACGATGCGTTAACAAGGGCAGCTTTGCAAACGTCAATGATTGCTTTGTCTGGTATTACCATCTTTTTATTTCACATACATAAGAACTATTTATTCCAATCAGTATGATACTTTAAATGGATAGATAGCACCGATAACATAATAATACATCATTGTTGCACTCAGTTTCAAAAGCGTTATATTTGATATACAGCTTTCTTTTTATTTTTTTGAAGGTTCTTTATCAGAGATGTCTGGTACACCCACTACACAAACATCTCAAGGTACAAGAAATGAGATGAACATCGATGTTGCGGAGCCTGTTAACACATCAGATGATCATACTTACGAGAAACTAAAATAATAAAGAATGTTATGTAGAACCAGTTTTACTGCACAAAGTACCACTTGATGTGCAAAAAAGGTTCTGAAGAATTTTTTATCATATCACATATCAATCTTAACAAAATATGCTTGGTTTAAAAATTCGGAAACAACAACACAATTGCTTTGTTGAAATGTTTAAAAAGAAATTTTATAAGATTGTTTGATAGATATTGTAAAAATGCCTTAGTGGTTGATGTAAAAAATAACAGGAATCTGAACATTTTGCCGGGACATAACATAATGGGACATGCAACTATCGACCAGATAAGCTCAAGTGTGTACATCAAATATACACACGACGTTAGTATTTGAAGTGAAAACGCTGAAACATTTTCATACTTACTGATAATACCATATCAATGCAAAAGGTTGGCTTATAATAGTTGGCTTATAATTGTTGCTTGTCACGCTCAAAAAATATTCTTTTGCAATGATCGTGGCGCTTGCGCCTGATTGGATAAGAAGATAACGAGATGCCTATCTCAGTTCGATTGTTTCGTTGTATTATGTCTCAGATATTCAACTTATCAACTGATGATCTTAATCAATTAATAATTTATTACTAAAAAATTATTTTCCCTAACGTGTGTTTCAATCAAATTAAAATCGTGTACTTATAAACATTTTTTATAATTCGTACAATTAAGTGTATCAGTATATATACTGTTTGAATTTTTGTTCTTCTAGAAGTTTTTTTCCTGAAATTTGATCGTTTTTTTCAATAGCCTGTATTCCATACCTAAGATTAGATACTATTATGCTTTCATAGATAAATATTCTATATTTCCAAAAAAGGAACATTGCACAAGTGGTTCAGCTTTTTAAATATGCTTTACATTTTCAGCCAAAATTTTTTTGTATCATTCATAACACATACACATTTGAGTGTAACAGTAGGATAAAGAGTGAGTCACCAGTTCACCAGTTCATTTATTTCTTAATATAAGTAATATTAGATGATGTATCAAAACTATAAATTTGTTCAACATTATTTGTTATAGGAGCTTCTCTTAGAAATAAACACATGGAGCATTTCAGCAACCGTATTCATGATATTTATAACATGTACTTGTACTTGAATTAATCATAGTTAAATTTAAATGTAGATATGTAGTTATCTATATATTAGTGCAAAAATAAAACATTAAAATAAATGCGTTTGGTCTACTGTTCAACATATCATGTCATTCTCGTCGGGTGTGGTGTTAAGTTAATGATATATCAAAATATATAATACTGAACGTTTGAAACGTAGCTTTTCATTGGATAATCATGACGTTTGTACAGTTTTATATTCACGACTGCTGAAAAACAACTCTTTTTTTCTCTCTCATAAATAAAGTTTGCTCTATGTTAGATTCGTTTCCTGACAGGTTATATGGCCGTATATAAACGGTATTGGACAATATAACTCTCGCCTAGAAATATTTAAAGTACTTTTGAATAATCACAATATATTTGTACCTTAAAGTGTATATAAAGCTATACTTGTATATCTGATACTAAATTATTGTTTGAATTTTAAAGCAGAATACTGTCAAAATGCTTGTATGAAATAAATATGGTTATTAATTGCCTTAAGGCGAGTTGTGCATGGACAAAATCATTGATAAACGGATAAAACCCTACTTAAAATAGCAAAATAATGTTTTTTTCCGGAACAATATATTTTATTTACGTAGATTATTCTTGTGTGTTAAATAACAGAGACATTCTATACAACTTTTTCGGGAATCAACCATTTTATAATGCAACCAATATAATTTTACTGTAGAAAATTTTTATAAAAATATCTCATAAGATATAGCTTTATACCCTTTAACCAAATTTGTTATATATTTTTTCAAAGCAATTTGAATTTTTATCATCGGAAGAAAAAGAAGACGTTCATAGTCTCCGTATTTAAATCAATCCATAGTTCAAGTTTCATAAACGTATTTTCAGTACTCTTTGAATAATCACGGGATCCAGTTTAAGACGAGACAGTATTTATGTGGTTACGAGATCTACGTTGCCCTCTCTAATGTTCTCTTTGGCTACATAATAGAAATAAGTCACATAAAATCTGACAGAATGGATGACATACCTTTTGTTCTTGTAGCCGCATTATTCTTGTAAGTGTGGACGGAGAGAGGATGGACATATAAGCGAACAGAGACAGAGGGTAAACCTCAATTTCCAATTAGTTAATGAGAGAAATAAAATGTTTAATGCTAATTTAAAAGATAAACTGACTTGTGTTACATGACTGTCATTCTGTCAAAGACAGTGCTTTTCACAAACAGTTTCGGCTGGATATTATAGTGTATTTAACGTTTTTGATTATAACTGTGTGAATTGTGCTTAAAAAATAGTAAAAAAAGCAATCTGACAAATGAAAAGTAAGACTAGAGCGCGAAAATCGGAGACTTGCGAGAAAACCTGATTATCGCCGGAGCACATAAAGGATTGTAGATCTGAATCTGACTATTGTCTATTTTCGGAGCTTCCTATTCGTTGTTAATATATTTGTGGCCTAAATAAAAGCCTATACAGGGACTGACAAAATTTGAATGAATTTTTCTAACTAAGTTTCCCTGAATTTTACTTTGTTGAGAATGTTTAGTGCCAGAAAATCCTAAGTCGAACAGGCTTTACAAAGAGAAAATGAAGACGTGCTAGTCAACAGCATAAAGTAGGTATTGAATGTTCGAATTTTGAGACCTGAACGCTACATGGACATTATTTCAACTATGCTGAGAATCTTGAACGAACAGTTCCATAATATTTTGAACAAACCATTGTTTTCTGTTTTCATCGCCAGAAAGTAAAACGAGGTTACGATATGTAAAGAAAGGCGTCGATAATTAACAATAATGGTACAGTCTAAAATTCTACCTGTATAAATGCTTGAATCTAACCGATGAAATTACAATTGAAATTACAATAATTACCTCAGTGTTACTTCATACGAAAATTTGATAAATCGGCACGCGTACATAATACTATTGTTTACTTATTAATGAAAATTATTATGTACACATCATATGCCGACATATTGATTAGCGGAATACTTTCAGTTTTACTTCTCGCTATCAGATGCAAGCCACCACTAGTTACACGTCAGTGATTAGCTTAAACCGCTTTAATGCGGATAAATCATTACACACCTACTGTACCTGTAGGCAGGGATAATGGCTAATTGTTGATGCGAAATTCTTGCATCGGCAATTATTGATTGACACATGCATCCATCGGAAATTATAACGTGTCAAAAATGACATGCAAGCTGATTTTATGACGGATCAAACAAGTGCATTTCAAAAATTTTACGTGTCAGGGGTCAAACGAACACCCTGGTACAATGATTTCAATTGATGCTTTTCAACTGTTACTAAACTCTCTTTTTTCTCGTCTGGAAAATGACAACAATCGGTATCCGTACTTTCTTCAGCCAACATGGCAATTCATCTCTTAACAAGGGCAACATTGTCACAATATACGCCCGTCACAGAAGTTTTTGACAGAGATGTGGGCATAAACGATAAGCATATAGTCGACATTCTCTGGGCTATATCCAGAAAATATCTGGAAATATTATCATCTCTAGTGATGTTTACTCTGAATTTTGACCCCTATATGTGACATTGACCCTGGCCGCAGGGACCTAAATTTTGCATGCGACACTCCACCTCACAAAAGTGAACATTTATGCCAAGTTATATTGAAATCCCTCTATGCATGTAGAAATATTGCTCCGGACAAGTGTTTCTATGACCTCTAAGTGTGACCTTGACATTTGACCTTGAGGCCTGGTTCATGCGCACAACACGGCTTCTTTTAGTGGTGAGCATTTGTATGAAGTTTCATTAGAATCCCTCCATATGTGTAGGAGGTATGCTCTGGACAAAATCTTTAAATTTTTATCATCTTAAGTAACCTTGACAATCATCTTTAGTGATCTTGACCTCGCATATATTAATCAAAATTACATGTTTCAAACCAGTAGTCATGATAATGACCATTTGTGTTTCAATCCCTCAATAAATGATGACTAAATGGTCCTAATACACATTGTCATATTTTTATCTGAACTTTGACCCCTACATATGCACGTAGGGCACAAAATGGGCGCTACATATGTATGTGTGACCTTGATCGTAGGGACCATAATTTTGCACGTGACACTAGGCCTCACAATAGTGAACATTTGTGCCAAGTTATATTGAAATCCCTTTATCCATGTAGAAGTTTTGCTCCGGACAAGCGTTTTTCAATGACCTCTTAGTGCGACCTTGACCTTTAACCTAAAGGCCTGGTTCATGCGCGTGAAACGGCTTCTCATAGTGGTTAACAAAGCTGCCCGCCCAGCCGCCCCCAAGGGGAAACTATAATACGACCTGTTTTTGAAACGGGCGTATAAAAGTAATCATACGACGACAATTGTTGTTTCTTGGTTAAAATCCTCGTTTAAACATAAAATAACATATGCATTTTCAACTTTCATACAATTTTAAGAGCTGTGCCGCTAGACAATAGTGTGTCTTGGCTAGCCATACATGACTCACTTATGCCTAGAACTTTTTCCTAGCCATACTGGCCCGTACGGCTAGCCACTTCCTTATTCAAATGCTTGGACCGGGGACCAACTTTAAAGACCATGGGTAGTCTCACGACGTTGGTTAAGGCCTAAAAAGCGTTGTCGTTCCTACCTTGCAAAATCTTCCTACCCTAATGATTTTTAGGCAAAACAGTTCTTTGGGGTTTTTTACTAAAACAAAATAGATCTACAATAATTTTGGTAGTTCTGGCTTCCAAAACTTTATAAGCCGCTATTTAACATTTTTGTTTTTCATCTGATGCGGCATGTCATAGTATATAAACGGGTACGCTGAAGACCATAAGCTATAATTTTGGCGACAGTTCGCCTCTTCCGGATTCCCCTCGATAAACAGTCTCTCCCCCCCCCCCCAAAAAAAAAAAGAATCTATTATTCCTTTGAACTGCATCAGATTAATTGTTCCTCAGGTGTAAAATATTTATTGTTTGCATTTTGCTAATAAAACCAACCAGTTCTGAATTGCAGTCCAAACTAACCAAAATCAATGCAGGAAACTTTAAAAGTGTCATCCGTCTCAATGGGGCTGCCATTCTTTTCTTGGCTATATTCCGTATTGAACGGTACTGTGTCGGCGAGTTCGTTCAGGACGATTTGTTAGCGTTTTATAGTCCGGATAGGCGCTTTAATAAGTGCGCGAGCGCTTCGCCTTAAAAGACAGGCATGTCTTCAAATTCTTTTCACTTTTCACTAGCAGCCATATTCAAACTAAAAGGAACTGACTACATATATATTTATTCATACTGTATATAAATACATGGAGCTAGATGTATATATCTGTGATTTAGCTCCATGAACTCGAACTGCACGACTGGAGCTGTACAGCCTGTACCTGTTTTTTTCGCCGATAATTACTTTTTTTATTCATTATCATACATAAATCGGTGTGGAAAGATGCATTAGACCTTTTAAAGTTCATCCCGTTGGGAAAAAGGCAAGAATTAACATTTTATCATCCAAGCGCCTTGTCCGGTATATACCAGAATACGGTATTTAGTGTGGGCTCCAATATCCTAGTTTAGTTTAATAATATTTTATTGTATAACTATACACACAATATACAATTTCATAATTTTACAGACATAATCAAGTGTACATACAAAAGGGTTGGGCCAAAAGTTCTAACAACATTATCGTGGGCCCTTCCCTGAGGTCAGTCAGAAATAAGTTTATACTATTTGAATAAAGATGTGTGATATCAAATAATTATCACTTTCAGTTTTAAGTAATTTTCAGGAACTAATTTTCATGAACTAATTTAAAAAATGTTTTATATGTAAATATAAATTAATCAAATGAACATTTAACAGAGAAAAATATATATATATATATATATAGAATAGAAATATAGATAAGCATTATAATAAATTTATGATACTAAGAGTGATTAGATTAAGTTATTTAAATATTTTAAATGTATAAAGTATAAGTTTCAAAAGTCAAAAGTGTTCCATTTAAAGTTATTTATAGCTTTTGAATTACGTGTTCTAAGTATCCAATTTTGAGAAAAAGGAATAAATAATAGAATGAAATAACAAAATTATTGTATTTGTTACAAAAATTGAAAAAAAATAATACTATTAATAAATAAATAAATACAAAAATATTCACCGCACAAAACCCTGCTTAATCCTAAAGTACTGTTTCAGCAGTAAAATATTTGATTTTATTCATTAATTATTATTAATTATTATTTATTAAATCAAGCTCCAATATCCTAGACAGAAATTGGGAAACTGGCATAGCAAAAAAAATATTTTAAAAAATTGTCTCGTTTGGAAAAAAAATGAAACACAGCTAGTACACTTGCTAAACTGGAGTAACTATGTATCAAGAGAGCCAGAATGGCCCCGGGTCGCTAACCTGAGATGTGTTGATGGAAAAGGCAAAATTTTCAAAGCAAATGTTGGTCAAAATTGGTGTGAAATTCTGACATTTGCTAAATAAGCATGTCATCTCAGGTTACTAGATTTTTTTTATATTGAGCTCAATTAGTTCATTAGCAGAAGATGTTTAAAAGTTTCTCTAATTTTAGTTCTACAGGTCTCTTAAATTTAAACTACAGGCCATTCAAATTAATTTCAACAAATTTGATAATAGATAATCTAAGAACGCTACAGACAAAGTATGGTGATCATCCATCCATATTTCTAAGTAGAAAAAATATGATTTAAAGTTTGTCATAATTTTGCTTTATTTTTTCTAAGATAAACATATCTTGTTCATGTGGAAAATAATAAAGAAATAGTTTTCCATTAGATCAAAATCATCAGTGTCATATCCGGAGGAATTTATTTATAACCTTGGTTGAATGCATAATACATATTAATGCATGTAGGTGTCAATTAATTCTCTTAAAATCGCTAGGAGTGAAGGTTAATTATGCCCTAAAACAAAAAAAAAACATACCGTTTGATGTGCTTATACGATCGGATACAGCTCGAATTCGCTATTTCTTATATTATCTGTTTACATCAACATTGACAAATAAGGGGTGTCGATAATTCTTATATAAAAACATACTATACATCGCCTAAATTAAATTTTTACCACCCGATGAATCTCTATTTATGCGTTTAGCATGGAAGAATGTTCACTCTTTGAGTGTAGAGTCCCTGGTTCGAATCCTGAAAAGACATTTCTTTCTTTTCTTTCATGTTTTTTTTTTTTTTTTTTTTTTTGTTGTTCTTTTTTTCAACGAACTGGAATTTAGTTCCCCTTTAACACCATTCACAAAATGCTATTTGATAACGTTTAGTTATACTCTAATTCGCGTTCAACAGGTTAAGCATAATATAACACAGTTAATTCTAATTATGGTGATAAATGAGCAATGGAAAAAAATATACATGTATATACATTGAGCCAAAATTGTTTAAAATGTGGCGAATGAAATTCAGAGTTTCAAACAGAATAAAATCGATAATACTATTCACACTGTCCAATGACAGTTTAAAGTTAAATATAATCAATTTTGCTCGACAATCATACGTTTATCTTTAAATTGTGCAAAACATTATATAAGAAAAAATGAAAATTTACGTGACACAATGTAAAAACGTATTCTGAAAGTAAAACTGTTGTTCGGGAAATGTGCCCAATCGCAGATTTGAACTCGAAAAAAAATATGTTCAAAACCTGAGATCTTCATTATCTGAACTCTCTAACCACTACGCTACTCGAATTTATATGTCTATCTTCTATATTGCAATTAAAATGCAAAATGTAATAATTGAAGAACTTGTACAACACATTATAATATCAAAATGGTATGATCGATTAATGTAAATTGTTCTTAGATTAACGAGAAGTAATTGAATTTAGAAGAACAGTATATTTTATTTACCACACAACCAACATATATATTTCGTATACTTTCTTAATTTAGAGAATGAAAGCCGTGCAATTTTTGTTTTACTTTATTACTAACAGGAAATAGTCATATTTTAAATATCTTCACACTTAACCTGTGTGAAGGTGTTAATAGGCCATCCATATAATATGAACAGAACAGAAAATTAATTTAATTTATTACTACAACTTATTCATGTATATTATACGAAAAAAAAATAAAATAAGTACATACATACGAAAATGATAATGGGCAATCACGATAATTAACGCTCTGCTTTCAACATTCTGTTTCTCATAGCTAGGGTTCCTTTAAAGTCACATGCTTATCTTTTAACTGTCAAGCTGAGATACATTTTGTAGCTGTATTTCAAAACACTGACTGTTATAATGGCGATTGAACAGTTATTGATAATGGTAAATATGTAGGATGATGATGATGATATTGATGATGAACAGAAGTATGTTGATAGTAATGATAATGATGATTAAAGTGATGGAGGTAATGATTAGCAGAAGTATTTGACAGTGATGATGACGATTATATTGTTGATGGTGATGATAAAGTTGATGGCAAATGTTATTCTTGTTGACCCGGACTGTGGGAAGTGTAGTGATTGTCAATTGGAATTATGGGGTGAATTTTGCAATATGACTATAAATCAAACTGTTTATATCATACATATTTGGAATTTCAATAATATTATGAAATCATTTTGCAAGATCTAATTAATCCTATATGTATATTTCACAATGACAATTGCTGAATAAATCGAAGTTGATATACACATTTTATCTATTCCTGGTCTAGTTGGATTCGATGATTTCGAGCTCAGATTTTATACTTCACTTCTTCTGTTCTTTTAAATCCAATATCCTATAATCGTAATAAACAAATGTTTTAATCGCAAACTTCAATGCCATAGCATTATTTTAATACCATCATTATCCAAATGGGTTTGATTCATTTTTAGACCTTTTTTGCTTGACACTGCTCAATATGTTGTTATCCGTAGCTCGGAGAGTGTGGGGTTTTCCAAGTTTATCCCTCGGTACAAACAAACTTTTACCATGATAGTGTCATTGTACACTACCGTTCACAATAAATATGTCAACCTGTTGCGCTGTAATTGTATGTTTTTTTTATTATATCCTCGGATAAGCCGGGAAAACGCAAAAAAAAGTCTAATATCAAACAATATAAAATACCAAATTTATTTACTTCAGAATAAATAAAGAGCTTTAAATAATTGATTTGTGTCATACGGCGAGGGAAATAATTTCAATTAAAATGATAGTTTTTTACCATTATAGATGAGTTTGAGTTACACTGAAGTTGAAAGTCAACTGATGTTAAGATCAGTCACGCTTTTTAAGGCGTGAAACACGTTAACGTAAGTATAAGGT